>NC_090279.1:143873428-144115928 GCF_040414725.1 Anabrus simplex | reverse complement strand
AAATGTATGTATATCAGACTTGTGTCTCATCTAGCAGGTGTCCGAGTGTCCTGACAGAAGCTGGGTGGGTTACATTATGGCCCTTTTCCATCCAAATTTCTCGTGTTACCGAATAGTAAATTAGCCACCCTCTTTATGTACTTACAAGTTACGGTGCGATGACTCGAGAGCCATAACAGAATAGGAAGGCCTCGGACTATCATTAGACCGCGAGCTGAATTTCACTCCTTAGGTACAGAAAGTGGTCGCTGAAGTATGTAGAACTTTAGGATTTGTGATAAGGAATGTGAATCCATAAAAAAAAAAAACGTGTATTAAGTTGTACAACATCTTGGTCAGGCCAAAATTGGAATTCGAGAGCGTGGAGTGGAGCCCTAGGTGCAAAATGCATGTGTACCAACTCGAAAGGGTTCAAAAAAATGTTTGAAACATTTACATTTTGAAAGAGCATACTTTTATCCACAAATGGTTTCGTATAGAAATATAGAGGTAGGATCAGGGGTTTACAAGTTGTAAGGGTTCGAGGGCCACATTAGAATCCTTAGGTATGACCGCGAGTTGCACTTTAATAACGGGCCAACTTTTGAAAAAATCCGCAAATATAACAGGGGTACCAGCATGACATAATATCCATTGTTAATTGAAATGAAAATTTAATAATCTTAATTGCTTAAAACATTATTTTACAATTGCATGTGAAAGAGTGAAATTAAACAAATACTATTATACACAGGGCAAATTAATTTCGAAAAAGAGCATCCAACAATGTCAGTTCATTTGAATTAATATTTGACAAATGACAAACGATAAAAAAATCAAAACACAAACTGAAATTAATAATCTAGTCAAAACAAAACTTTACAATTTAGTGCAAGTAGTGTGAAAGGAACAATGATATACATTGGTAAGAGTCTAAAATTCTAGCAATGTACTTCGAGCAGTACTTCCCTGAAAATTTCTTCGAGTATGCAGCACTGGGTACCAATGAGAGAAGAACGAAGAATTGTAACCGCTTCTTACACCAATGGCAGGTTATGTGAACGAATCTGATCCACTAAATGTCACTGTAATATTTGCCCCAAATGGAAGATAAAAATTGCTTTCACTCAAAGTGTAAAATCTGCGGTAAATTAACAAATACACAAATACCGTCGTTACTAGAGAAATATCTAGAGAAATATCTATACGGACTTACGAGCTGTAGACAGGACTCCCTTATGTTGCATTCCGCTGCTCGTGCCGTATTTTGTTTCTTTCTTGAGGTCCAGGGCTAACACCAAATACAGTAGAGACAATACGCGACACTCAGCGAGATATCGAGGGACAGCTATTAGAGCTCTCTCTAGCGAGTAGACCTGAGAACTACTGATTCTGTCATAAGAGCACGTGTATTTATGTGTGAAGTTTTTGGTGTTATTTATGCGTTTTCAGTGAGTTGACATTAAATAGTAGCGTGTGTCCTTCCTTGATATCTCCTCTGAACATGAGGGGAAAGGTATGTGCTGTGTTTGGCTGCACTGCAGTAACTATGAAGTAGAGAAGAATGCGCGGTCTTTCTTTCTCTTCCGTCGTGACAAGAAAATGTAAGTAATATTGTGTTTGCATATTATATATTCTTCCAGTGACAACGAGATTTTTATAGTACTTCATAATCTTCTGACCTGCTCGACCCATATTTTAACTGGCTTAAAATATGATACGCATATTTTAATGTATAGTGCAGCTGTTAACCTTCAATACCGATGTGTTGTTGTAGGTGTGATCTGTGGGTTTTGAAATGTCACAGAAGTGATTTGGATAAGATGTACAAGAAAGAAGGGAATTATAAGATCTGTTCAGATCATTTCCAGGCCAGCGACTTTAAAAATCCTCGACTATACAGCCAAGGGTATGTTACATTTTTACTCTAATTGTACGTAAATATTCCTCAAAGCATCACTATCAACAACATTTTCATACTTTTTTTTTCCTTTATCCCTCTTCTCAGATTAAAGCCGGGATTTTATCGATTTTCCTTCTGTTAGTAGGCTTCATGTTAAGAGGAAAATTGGCCAGCTTTTAAATGTTAATTAATTACATCATGTATGTAAGGAATGTGCCGATATTTTTATTGACAAGTGTCTTAATGTGATGATACAATGCTTTTTAAATGGGAAAAAAGACAAATGTAACCGTAAAAGTTCAGGCAGGAATACTAAAGCAAAAAAAAATGTAATGCATAAATGAAAGATCAAGCCATTTGACAGCAATCCATTTCACATCTTGTTTATATGTCTAATTTCACTCTTTAAACAATCACCTTTTAAATAATTCTTCTTTCATTTATCCAGAATGGCTTTAGCAACTTCGAAGTTAATATCTCAATAATACTTTCTTTCTAGACGTAATGTATTTATCCATATTCGTATATGCATTTCCATTGATATTTGAATTTAGCGCGATTTTCAGGTCAAGTCACTAGGAGCGCCACCGTCGAATTGTCTCCCATTTTAACAAGGTTAAATCCGTAAGTGTCGCGTATTGTCTCTACTGTATTTGCTAACACCAACGAATGGGAGTGCTATGTCTACGAATTCCCATTATCTTTGTCCATGACTAGTGCGGGCAGTTCAAAGAGCAAAATAGCATACTCCCTGGACCAATAAATATATTACTGTTTTGCTGAAAGGAAAATAGCATGATCCCTGGACTAATAAACATATTACTGTTTTGTTGAAAGGAAAATAGCATGATCCCTGGACCAATAAACATATTACTGTTTTGTTTAAAAGAAAATAGCATGATCCCTGGACCAATAAATATATTACTGTTTTGTTGAAAGGAAAATAGCATGATCCCTGGTCCAATAAACATATTACTGTTTTGTTTAAAAGAAAATAGCATGATCCCTGGACCAATAAATATATTACTGTTTTGTTGAAAGGAAAATAGCATGATCCCTGGTCCAATAAACATATTACTGTTTTGTTGAAAGGAAAATAGCATGATCCCTGGACCAATAATAATAAATGAGTTAGGGCACAAAACGAATGAGCAACATGAAGAAAACGACACCTAATTAATTCAAACAACTTCAGTGAGCAAAGACATCACACACGAAAGTGTTAGACCAACAAAACACATACGGAAGCTCTGCAACGTAGCGGAAAAGATAGTTAAGGTAGTAAAGTACGTATCCGTATTATTCTCTACAAGTAAAATATTTCGTACTTTTTCTTAATTTACCGCAGATTTTACACTTTCTTTGAGTAAAAGCAATTATTATCTTCCATTTAGGACAAATAATACAGTGACATTTCGTGGATCGAATTCGTCCACGTAACACCAATGGCAATTAAATCATTTCTTGATATTTATTATATGCTACGTTGCATAAAATGACCACAGTGAAGTTGGCATGAAGTTCAAGAATTGCTATGGATCCCATAGCCATTTTTATAATGGTTAAGACCCAGCACTGGCATTTGTGAGGGCTTATTTCCCACCGAAGTTTGGATTTTAATTATTTTAATAAAAAAGTAATCTGTTCATTCCAAGTGAATATTTAAAAACAGGAAATATTAAACAATGAATTAGTTCTGATTTCGTTTATAAAGACACATAAATTGAAACCTTCCCGGGCCCTTTAGCCCTACAACATTTGGCACAATTAAGGAAATTGTTTAGTTTTTCGTAGTATGGGGGCCCATACTTTGTCTGCTAAGAATTGTTTTCAACATTAAAACTCCATTCAAACTTATTCGTAACTAGCCATTAACCAGCGGCTTCGCCTGCGTGGATTTCGTAATTTGTTAAAAGTAATCGTTCAATACTAAAACATTATCTGAACATCCCTAAAGTATAAAATCTCACCGAAAAATTTACTTTCATTTACCCCCAGAAACTCTTTGTAAACCACACTTGTGGTATTGCCTTTTGGGTCTAAGATGACCATGCGACACAGAACTGTACATGTGAGAAACAGTCTTCTCTCAAGTCGAAAAAAAATGTTCCTTTATATTTAAAGGAGATTCCAAATACTAATGTTCACGTCTGTAACATCTTTAGTTTTTTTTTAAGATATATGTATCCTCATACAAATAATTCAACTAATTTTTCAATTCCTTCACCCCCCTCCTTAAGTGGATTTTCCGTAAACAAAGAAATACGCATTTCTTTATTTTTATAGTAAACCCTAAATACCAATATTCACGTCTGTAACATCTGCAGTTTTTAAGATCACTACCCTAATTAAAAGGAATTCAACCCACTTTTCAGTTCTTTTTACACCCCTTAAGTGTTTCTTTCCAAAAACAAAAAATGCATGTTTCTTTATTTTTAAAGAGATCAAATATAGCAATTTTCACATCTCTAACATATTAGGTTTTTGAGGATGTTCTGTGGATATGATCATTTAAAATTCACCCCCTTTCTCAGTTCGCCTTAAGTGGATTTAACGAAAACAAATTTCCTGTATCCGTCTACTTCCACATGAGATTCCAGATACCAATTTTCACGTCTGGAACATGTTACAGTTTTCGGATATGCAGTCTTTTTCAAGATTCACCCCATTTATCACTCCTGTTCACCCCCCTATTAATTGGATTTTCCCAAAGCAAAAAATACGTGTTTCTTTATTTTTAAAGTAGATTTCTAATACCCATTTTTACGTCTGTAAGCTTTTAAGTTTTTGAGATATAGATATACTCATTTCAACAATTCACCCCCCTTTTCATCCCCTTAGCGACAGAATATCCAAGAATCCTCCATTAGCGAGCACTTACACCCTACTATAAATGTATCCTCAAAATTTCGTTTCATTAACGTCAAGTAGTTTTGGCTCGGCGATGATGAGTCAGTCAGTCAGTCAGTCAGTCAGTCAGTCAGTCAGTCAGTCAGTCAGTCAGTCAGTCAGTCAGTCAGTCAGTCAGTCAGTCAGTCAGTCTATGTTATTTTATACATATAATATAGATAGATGATTCCAACATAAAAGTTCTGGTTGAAGAAAAGAAAGAGCGCAGAGGGGGAAGATGGACTGAAGAGAGAAGAGCGCAACATTCTGAAAGAATGAAGGCACTGTGGAGAAAGAGGAAGGAAGAAGGGATGATTAGAAGGAAGTGAAGTGGTATTGGCGTGGTCCTAAGTTTGGCCGGTTCGCAAGAAAGAAAGAAATAGATAGATGATAGTGAGGTAAAGAAGTCTCTGGGTAATACCTTGAAGTTACTATATTGGTAGTGCCATTGAGTTGATGCCAGTAACAGTCTCTGTGTACTGAACAAAATATTCATCGCGAAACTCAATGTTTTTGTGACGGTCATATTCCGCCTCCGGCGAGCGGCTAAATGAACACAAAACAATTGACTGTGTCTGTTAATTCACACTAGTAAAACAGTTGCCGAGCGGTAATACGATCGCTGACCCGAGTAAACAAAGCCTGCTGACCTTTCCACAGCCTCCTAAAACAAAACAATGTGTGTGTTTTCCCCCCCTACACACACACAGAAAAGGTGAACATGTTCCAACTAATTTCACGGCTTGTTAAATTACAATGAATTAACCATTTATTATTGCGCACTTATTCTGTAATCCTCTGTCGAAGCGTACTTCTTTTTGTTTACTATGCAAATTATATAATTTCCATGACCTGATGGGAAAGAGATTCATTTCTCTCACTTGTTCCAAGTGGACATTTTCAATACTGTGTTCTGATCGGCGCAACAGTTAATCTGTGGCAGGAAGTGATTTGATGGTGCTGTGAAGTACAGGATGAGTTTCATACAGTAGAACAGAACATTTCATTTACCCGTATTTATGAAATCAAAAAGATCTGATAAATTGTGTCTAGGACCGAGATTTAGAATGCCAGTCCAATGAGGTCTAAAATGATCCTGAACAAAATTTAAACTGGCCATCAGAGTTATTTTAGATTGAAAACATTTATATTAGATTAGACATCGTCTTCACTGGTAGGGAAGTTAACTACTGTCACATAATTAAACAATACAACAACTGATAGTGTAGTGGACCCATATTTCGGCCCCTTAGCAGATTTGGACTTGTAGAAATTCAGTAATATTATTGACAGAGCTAGAAATTGGTATATATATTACTGAATATGTTGTCCACATATGGGCAAATTACAATGAAACTCGTATGACGTAAGGTAGGCAATATTTGACATTAACATAAACAGTATAAAAAATAAACAACCAAAATTATGTTCGTAATTTCCTCCCACGTCAAATTATGGAAAGTACAATTAATTTTAATATATTTTTCTTTTCTAACCTTACCAAACAATTTCCCTATAAGGCCATTTTCGAAAAATGTTTTCTTGGTATTCATTTTAACATAGTCTTTCAGCGTTGCTCGTGGTATATTATACGCTTTACTTGCAAGTTTGTAACCCATTATCTTGTCCCTCGCTGCCTTAATAGCCTTTTTCATAGCCTTCTTATCCCACTGCTTGTGTTTTCCCATCTGAAAATAATAATAAAATTCATAAATAACAAATAAAATGAAGGGGGACGTAATTATGTTAATAATAATAATAATAATAATAATAATAATAATAATAATAATAATAATAATAATAATCGTATGGCCTCAGCTACCGTGTGCAGACATTTCAATTTGACGCCATCTGGCTGTCTGCTCGTCAATTTCGACGTTCCGTTTCACTCTAGGACCACTAGATGGCAGACCGAGTAAACCGAAACTCTCTTGGGCGTCTGTGGCTGAGATTTAATTGATTTTGTCGGGTAAACACCAAATGTGTCACCAGAGATATTTTACATGCCGACATCGTACGACATGGAGTGTCGAATGGACTTTTTTCCGCCCTTCAAAAATCCGACTACCTCTGCCGGGTTTGAACCCGCTATCTTGGGATCCGGAGGCCGACACTCTACCACTGATCCCCGATTTATTTTAATGGCCGCTACAGTAACCGGGCAAAAAATGAGTCACCCATGGGGAAATCATTACAAGCATTATTGAATTCAGCGTAACTCCGCTTCTTGACATAATAACCGTCTGGATTCGGTTAGGAAGTGAGTCGCACAACGTTGCACAGGTACGTCGCATCCAGGTTAAGCCACTCACCAAAATGCGGGGATGCTGATGTTGGCGTTTTACCATCTGTTTCAATATGTTCCACAGATTTTGAATTGGATTCAAGTCAGGTGATTTTGCAGGCCAACCGAGCTGTAATGGCGTGGGGGAGTGTTCATAAAACCAGTCACAAATGTGTCCAGCCCTATGAACTTTGCTGTTGTCATCTTGAAAAATCGGGGTATTAATAAGTTATTCATCATGCAATATTGACTGAAAGCTTAAATATACATGCTGGTTCAAGTTAGTGGTCACCTCAATGAGCGAGCCCTATCCATGATACAAAAACTACCCCCAAAACATCACAGACGCACCTCCGGCTTGAACCTGACCTTGCACACATCCAGGATGAAATGCTTTATTTGGCATTCGGTGCATTCGACGGCATACGCAATTAGAATACAGGCAAAAACGTGATTCGTCAGACCACTTTACTTTCCGCCAGTCAGCTACTGCCCATTGATGACCCATAGCTTTATGTGCCTGTGTGAGCAATGGGCTCTTGCGATGTAACCGACTCCAAATATTCAGGACATGCCGTTCTCGTCGCAATGTTCTATCGCTGACAGGTTGGGATGGGCCTTCATTCACTGACTGCAGCAATTCCTGTCTGGAGTCGAACTAACGAACAGTCATCTTGTGTTGTGGTGGTCAGCGCCCTGTGCTCAAACCTCTGCGTGCAGCTGTGTGTGAGAAAGACCTGATCTTGCAGGAGCGAAAGTAAAAGGCCTGTGAATAAGGATTATAGCCCTCTCGAGTAATACCAACGAGCAGGACTACCTGCTGTATGAAGAGGACAGAGACTTGTGAATAGGCAGCAATTAGTCAGTGTGGTCATTGATTGTTGCATACGTGTGTGTGTGTGTGTGTGTGTGTGTGTGTGTGTGTGTGTGTATTCATTGGGTCATCCCGAAATAAATTACAGCGATAAAAATAAATATGCATAACAGTACATATCTTCGCTGTTCTCCCAGTGCTCTTCCTATCCATTATTTTCCTTAAAACTAGACATGCAGTACATCAGATCATACCGTATTTTATCGCATAAGCTCTCCCTCGCATATTTCCCTCCCCTACGATTTTTCATCATTTAAAAATGATTTTATTAAATATCGCGCACAATTCCCTCTCCTGGACTTGACTTGATAATGGACAACAATGAACACAGAGGTATTTGACATAAAAATGTTTCCATTGTCACAACATACCGTAAATTTGAACAGTGAAGTTGCAGACGTGTTTCTAGGTCAGTTTGTTACAAGTCGTCATAATGTCGAAATATTCAAACTACACGGCAAAATTTAAATTAAATGTGTTATCATACGCCCATACAAACGGAGTGAAAGCTGCAGAAAGACATTTCTCCATTGATCCTGATTCAATACGGTATTGGCGAAGACAAAAAGATAAACTCATGACTGCAAAAGCAAGCTCCAAATCTTGCCGTGGGCCTAAAACAGGGAAATATCCCGAAATTGATAATGGTGTAATGTATGATTCAGAGCAAAGCTCGCGAGATAGCTACCACGCTCAACATCGACAGAATGATTTTCAAGCAAGCATTGGTTGGGTGATTCGTTTTATGAGACGGCAAAATCTCAGTTTACGGAGGAGAACATCTTCGTGCCAGCGTTTACCTCGAGACTAAACAGATAAGGTAATCGAGTTCCATCGTTACTTAATACAAGTGCGACAGCAATATGACTATTTACTCTCTCAGGTTGGTAATGCTGACCAGACACCAGTGTTTTTTGATATGCCGCATAACACCACCGTTGCTCCAACTGGCTCAAAATGTGTCCTTGTGAAGATGACTGGAGCGGGGTGTCTAAGATGCACAGTGATGTGCATTACAGCAGACGGCAATAAACTTCCACCGTATGCCATCTTTAAAAGAAAGACATTACCAAAGGAGACTACTCCACATGGAATTCACTTACGAGTTCAAGAAAAGGGCTGGATGACAGTAGATTTGATGGTGGATCGGTTGGAGAAAGTCTGGGGAAGACGACCAGAGGCATTATTACAAAATAAGTCCCTTCTTGTCCTAGATAGTTTCCAGGGTCACCTTGTGGAAGCTGTAAAAGAGAAAATGATACTGATGAAGTTCCATCCTGTCATCATCCCTGGAGGTTTAACGTCCATTCTTCAACCTTTAGATGCCAGCGTCAACAAGAAAGAACATCTTCGACGCCTGTATTCAGAATGGATGGCGGCGGGATCTCATCAGCTGACTCCAGAAGGCAGGATAAGGAAGCCATCAATACCGACGATGTGCGAGTGGATAATCCGGGCGTGGGAGAAAATTAGTGTCGATAATTTTAAGAAGAGTTAAAAAAAACTGGAATTTCTTGTACCATTGACGGTTCCGAGGACGACATGTTGTGGAATAGTGAAAATGAAGAAGATGATGTGTTATCTGAGCCTGAAAATAGTGACGAAAGTGAGGCTGCAGAATAGTGAGAGAAAAGAAACAATGAAACACTGCATTGCTGCTCTTCATTGTAGCCTAATGAAACCGTGGTATTCTTTTGTGTTAATTGAAAATAAATACCGGTAGGTACCATTTTTTCCACATACCGGTATTACCGTAAATATAACTTTTACCTTATACCTCATTTCCCTTCCTTTCTGAATGCCTAGAAGCACCACTCGCATAATTCCCTCCCTAGTGTTTTCAAGAAACTTTTTCGAGAAAAAAGTGGGGAATTACGCGATAAAATACGGTATTTCGTTGTGCTCATTTTCGTATACTTACGTGTAAAGGAAAATGAACCTTAAGTACATTATACCTATTGTAGGAGTGCGTAAGTACGTGGACAAACATACATTCCTAGAGTGCGGTACGGTAAGGTTCATATTCCTTTATACGTAAGTATAGGAAAATTAACTTCTGATGAAGGGTTTTTTTTTTTTTTTTTTTTTTTTGCAATTGGCTTTACGTCCAATCGACACAGATAGGTCTTATGGGGACGATGGGATAGAAGAGGCCTAGAAGTGGGAAGGAAGCAGCCGTGGGCTTAATTAAGGTACCGCCTGATGTGAAAATGGGAAACCACGGAAAACCATCTTCAGGGCTGCCGACAGTCGAGTTGGAACCCACTATCTCCCGGATGCAAGCTCACAGCTGCACGCCACTAACCACACGACCAACTCCTCCGGTGATGAAGTTTTGCCCGAACAGCGACGATATATACAGAAACGTATATTTATATGTATGCATGCGTATATGCTGTACCATTTAAGATCCGAATCATAGCCAATGGATGCAATTCATACCTACACAAATACTGTACATAACTATATGTATTAGTTTGACATTCCAGAAAGCACACGGGGAAACCAGACGAAGGGAACAATATATACATATATATATATAATGTACATACAAATAGAAAATGAGCCAGTGGATTGTAAGGCCTTTTATATGCCATGGAAAGTTTTCTACTGAAACAAAATGATATGACTACTCTGTTGCTATTCCTTACGGGTGCAGCATTTTGCGTCTGTATTTTGGTCAGACTAGAGTAAAATATACAGTATACACTGCCTGACAAAAAAAAGTTAAACACCCAAAAGGAGTGATCCAATATTATCCCAAGTCGGTACACATGCATGCCTTTGATGTGCGAGTAGATGATTAGGTTTACAAGGATCTGTAATGTGTAGAATGTCCACCAGGGAGCATTCATGATGGCACCGTGTTATTGTAGATAAGTTGTTGCCAGTCAATTGCTGTGAGTCAGACAGTTAAGCAAGACGTGCAGAGAGAACTACGTACAGTACGAAGCACCCGCGATGCCTCGAATACGCGTTAAACAGCCTATCTACCAACTGACAGCATTTGACAGAGGTTCCATTGTGGGACTGCATGAGGCTGATTGGTTGTATCGTGGAATTGCCAGGCATGTGGGCCATTTAGATGTTTGGAGTTAATGGGTACATGAGGGCACCCAGTCACGTCGTACGGGTTCGGGTCGACCAGGAAACACCACCCCGAGGGAGGACTGTCGTATGGTACGCCAAGCATTGCGAGATCCCATACCTTCGGCACCCGCCATTCGCGAACATACACTGGAGACTCTACAACATCCTGTGAGTTCATCACAGTGTCCCGACGAGTCGCATCCGCTGAATTGGGGTCCTACCGCCCCATGCGTCGGTTTCCATTGCCACCAGAAGACCAACGCCTGCGTTTGCATTGGCGCCTTGCCCGGGAGGCATGGACAGAAGACGACTGGCGTCGCATCATGTTCAGTGATTCCCCTCCATAACCTCCGATGACAATCGTGTGCGGGTTTGGCGGCGTCGAGGGCAGAGGGCAGATCCAGATCCTGCCCATATTGTGGTAAAACACACAGGTGTAATCCCTGGCATCATGGTGTGGGGAGCCATAGGATATGCGTTCAGGTCACCTTCAGCTGACTTTGACAGCACAGCGATACGTTACAGACATTCTGTGTCAGCACGTCCTACCCTTTATGGTACAGCACACGTCTGCACACAGCACGTGTGTCTGTGCACTGCCTAGAGCATGTTGAGGTCCTCCCGTGGTCAGCAAGATCCCCGGACCTCTCCATCATTGAACACGTGTGGGATGACATTGGAAGGGGACACTTTCCCAGTACCAATCTGCGGGATGTGGAGGGACAGCTGCAACAACTATGGACGAACTTGCCTCAGGAGAGGATCCAAAGGCTGTTTGACGCCGATCCGAACCGCATAGGGGCATGCATTGCGACCAGGGCGAGTGTGACACCCTACTGTCCTGGCGCCAACCTTCCACCTGCAACTGCCAACGGCCTTATCTCTTTCATCCCATATTGTAATCAGTTCAAAAAGGTATTTCAGCATATGTAGTTTCATTCATTTTCAACCACTTCTTCTGGACGCTTAACAATTTCTTTGGCAGACAGTATATATTTATATTCCAATGGTGTCTCAGTCACATTTATGGCAGTGGTTGTATGGAATTTGCAGAGTACGCCTGGATTTTTTGAAGACAATAACTTATTCAAAGGGCAGTCATGCTGCAATTACATTCTGGTGGGGCTTTTGAGGATCCATCGAGAGTCCAGGCTGAAAACTCAAATGAATAAGCACAGGTAGAACGTATATACAATGAATTTCATCGACCCTTCCCTTGTTGTTGTTTGAGTCATCAGTCCATAGACTGGTTTGATGCAGCTCTCCATGCCACCCTATCCTGTGCTAACCTTTTCATTTCTACGTAATTATTGCATCCTACATCTGCTCTAATCTGCTTGTCATATTCATACCTTGGTCTACCCCTACCGTTCTTACCACCTACACTTCCTTCAAAAACCAACTGAACAAGTCCTGGGTGTCTTAACCCGCCATCGGTATCGTTGTTAGGTAGCCCCTAACAAAAACATTCCTTATTAAGAAAAGTTTTTTGGTTTAAGACTCAAACTTTTCAAACTCCAGGTATTCTCAAATGAGTTTATGAGTCACACGTTTTCCTTCGTTACGCGATGATTCAAACCAACAAACTTTTCTTAATAAGGAATGTTTTTGTTAGGGGCTACCTAACAACGATACCGATGGCGGGTTAAGATGTGTCCTACCATTCTATCTCTTCTTCTCGTCAAATTTAGCCAAATCGATCTCCTCTCACCAATTCGATTCAGTATCTCTTCATTCGTGATTCGATCTATCCATCTCACCTTCAGCATTCTTCTGTAACACGACATTTCAAAAGTTACTAGGCTATTCTCTTTCATTCTGAGCTAGTAATCGTCCATGTTTCACTTCCATACAATGCCACGCTCCACACGAAAGTCTTCAAAAACATCTTTCTAATTCCGATATCAATGTTTGAAGTGAGCCAACTTCTTTTCTTAAGAAAGCTCTTCCTTGCTTGTGCTAGTCTGAATTTTATGTCCTCCTTACTTCTGCCATCGTTAGTTATTTTACTACCCAAGTAACAATATTCATCTACTTCCTTTAAGACTTAATTTCCTAATCTAATATTTCCTACATCACCTGCCTTCGTTCGACTGCACTCCATTACTTTTGTTTTGGACTTATTTATTTTCACCTTGTACTCCTTACCCAAGACTTCATCCATACCATTCAGCAACTTCTCGAGATCTTCTGCAGTCTCAGATAAAATAACAATATCATCGGCAAATCTCCTCCAAAATAAATACGAATTAATTTCTTAAATGTTCTGCTTCAACTATAGCAGTATAGTAAATGATTCAATGTGGTCATAATAGCCCCAGGAAGTTATTGTGTCACTCAAGTTCAACGAGACTAAATAAATAAATAAATAAATAAAATAACACAGTTAGTTGAAGTCTAACTTTTCTCCACAGTCCTGGGTTTAATTCTCATTTCACTGCATGTTCTGCAGTGCTCAAAGGATGAGTTCCATTAGGTACATCGGGCGGCAGTAAATAAAGCTACTGGGGTGAAAATAGTTAATTTAACAGCATTAAAACAAGCGGTAACATGAAACTTAATTACTACCGTCACTACTGCTAGCATGGCCTCCTAAAAAGTTGACGGCAATAACGTTGTTGTAGTCAGAGTACTGGGCCTTGGATACGACCAAACAGATGCCTGCCATGTTGTACAATTCCAACAATTAAACCGCCCCCCTTCATTTGTTCTATACCGCTCCGTGTTTGCACGCGTGTAGACTAGAAAACAAGCGGACAGAAATTGAACGGCTGATAAATTTAACAGCAAATATAATACTTGGTGAAGGGAATTAGAAGTGAGTAAATTGGTGTTGAATTAAGTTTATCGCTAGTTACAAACCATGTTCGTAATAAAAGAGTTTAAATAAATAGCAGGCGCAATGATAATTATAATTTCATGTGGCTATTTCAAGCCGAGCGAAGCCCTTGTAAGGTAGACCCTCCGATGAGAGTGGGCGGCATCTGGCATGTGTAGGTAACATCGTGTTAATTGTGGTGGAGTATAGTGTTATGTGTGGTGTATGAGTTGCAGGGATATTGGGGACAGCACAAACACCCAGCCCCAGAGCCATTGGAATTAACCAATGAAGGTTAAAATCCCCTACCCGGGCGGGAATCGAACCCGGGATTCTCTGAACCGAAGGCCAGTACGCTGACGATTCAGGGTGGCAGGGAAGTAATAACAGCAAGGGAGTATATGAAATAGTGCAACAGGACCTCATTTAAAAATAATGACCCTGTGATGTAGAAGTATCGCATCCTCCTGTTATCCAAAGGATTTAAACTCAATTCCCTCCATGACGAGAGTAGTCGCTCGGAAATATTTATTATTATTATTATTATTACTAGCGAATGTACCCGTGCTTTGCTACGGTATTCTACATTGTATTCGGTTATCTAAGTAAATAGTGTACATGCAGTAAATAAGATTGTTTTAAAATTGCATGTCTCTTAGCGTTATCCGAGAAAGAGCATGGGGAGTTCCCCGTACGTTGTTTCCAATGTAAAGTGTTTGTTACGGATTTGTGATATAGCGGCAGACTCACTTGCCTACTGCCATTCACAAT
Organism: Anabrus simplex; assembly: GCF_040414725.1. Taxonomy (NCBI): domain Eukaryota; kingdom Metazoa; phylum Arthropoda; class Insecta; order Orthoptera; family Tettigoniidae; genus Anabrus; species Anabrus simplex. The sequence continues at coordinate 144,101,320 of NC_090279.1, read as the reverse complement.
CGAGTTGGGATGATTACGTAATAATTGCAGGCCCCATTGCCTACTACGCGGACAGAATCGATTTGGGGAGTTTTCGTTAATATGGCAGCCCCCTTCCTACTTCCAGACAGATTTCAGGTGAGGAATTTTTTATTATAATGGCAGGCAATTACCCTACTATCACTCGAAATTGAGTTGTGCAGTTATCATTATAATGCCAGGCCCATTTTCCTACTGCCAGCCAGCTTACTGCCAGTCACACCAAGTTGGTGAGTTTCCATCAAAATAGCAGGCCACTATGCCTAATGCCAGTCACATTTTAGATGAGGACATTTCTTTATAATGGCGGACACCCTTGCCTACTGCCAACACAATCGGGTAGGGGAGTTTGAAACAAAACTGCATGCTCACTTGCCTTCTGCAAGTCAAATCGAGAAGGGAACTATTCATTATAATTGTAGGCTTTCCTTACTAATGACAGTTACACAGGAGTTGGAGAAGGAACCCTTTCCTACTGCCAGTCAAAGTCGGTGTGGGGAGTACTTATTACAATAGCAGACCCACCCTTTCTCGATCACTAAAAATCGACATCAGTGAATATATATAGATCGACATACGAAAGTATATGCGTATTTACAATATTGAAGACCTTCATTTACAGATTAACTGCTACTAAACGTACGTCATATCGACAAAGGATTATACCATAAGACACGCCGGATTTAGTGGCCTAAATGGCTGGTCCTATGATATGTCATCTATTCTTGGGTCAGATTGAGTTAGAAACGTGGAACAGGGTAAAGGTTTTGTAAGATTATCTCACATTACATTACTTTTCGGATACATACATAGCATATGGCTCACATATGGCTACTGGGTGGGCCAATTTTCGTGAAGAGTTTAATGATTCTGTATTTCATATAAGTAATTGAAAGTATGAATTATGCATGTGAAAATTCCAAATTGACTTAACATCGATTAAAGAGAAAAATCAAACGTAAAAGGGATACAGATACGGCAAAAAGTCATAAGACCACGGTTGTAGATCATTCCAAATTGAACGGAGATTGTGCAATCCGTTATAGGATAGGAATTTCCGAAGGTCTGCACCATCATTAAAATTGCCTGCGTATTTCGATATTCTTCGGGGATTCAAAGTGAAAATTTTAATGATCTAGGAAGTTTTCCGTTCGTTACAGGCTTAAACGTATAATTTTGTCAAATTTCAATTATCTTCTTTTTCTTCTGGCAGATTATGGCGCAATTTGGATTTTGGGCGAGGCGGGTAAAAATTAGTACTTTCAGGAAACTAAACCAAAAATTATGGAGATGGTCATTATTACCCCTTAAACGGAAAGCTGTACGAAAATTTCGCCAAATGGTCAGTGTAGAGGCACACAGTCGTTACGATTTGATTTATATAGATAAGGAATCTGCTCCATGTAAAACACCTTTTGGGCTATGTCCGCTGGACTTAACCTGCAAAAGTGACCATTCATGATATCTCCCTTAGTAATCCTCCTGACGAAAGAATGCACATGAAAAAAAGGTTTAGAGGTGGAATTCCATCACGTTTGGTCGATTTCCAGTCAGGTTGGTCTTGTTCTGTATATGTTGTGGAAGAGTAAAATCACCATTTCGGTTCCCTATAAACCGCCAGTCCATTCCGGAACATGAAATGTTATTTACGTTTAAAACCTACCTTTGGACAGGTGGATGCTAAATATAAATTTTGGTTCGAATGTCTTCAGTAGTTTTCAAATCGTAAGGAGTACGCTTTACACGCACCCGCTCGGGAGTTAAGTCCGATGGGACTTGTACAGAAAAACGGTCCGTTAATGATATCTCCCTTATTAATCCTCGTATCGAAATGATGCGCATGAGAAAAAAGGTTTAGAAATTATTATCTACCAAGGTAGGTAGATTTCCATTAAGTTTGGTTGTGTATATTTTGTGGAAGTGCAAAATCACTGTTTCGGTTTCGTATAAACCCCCAGTCAGTTCAGGGATTTAGAAACAATATTTGCCCAAAACCTATCAAGGACAGGTGTATTCTAAATATGAGTCTTGGTGGAAATACATCCAGTAGTTTGTAGCACTCGCGTACATACGGCGTAATTAAGGAAGAAATAATACAGTTAAGAAAGTTGAAAGTAATAGAAAATGGATTATAACTGCGGACAGCCGGATAACGACAAATATGTAAATGCCAAGTGAATGTATTGGAAAATCAAATGCCCCTCAATAAATTATGCTAGTGTGAGTAATAGATATAATAAAGCGGTAACAGAGGAGAAATTTAGGTCAGTGATTCTTAGGTAAACAAATAATAAGAAGATGACTAATGGTGTTATTACTTAATCTATTCGAGGGCGGTTATAATATCCAACGATATTCCGCCAATATCCCGCAGATAGGCCGATTGACGCCTCTCTTGCCTTCTACCCAAGGAACAACCACGAATTTAAAAGCATGATGAGGAAAATGGCAATACGTTACTTCCCTGCTGGCATGCAGTCAGAGACGTTGCCATGGTAACCTGTAGTTTCGTTGTCGGTCTGTCGGTCACTCAATGCAGAGCATGATACCAGCGGAAAATTGTAAATTTCTCCGTCATGTGAAGAGTAAGGTAAATTATGAACATAACGACAGTTGTTTATAATGAAGAGACGTTTCACGTACGGTAAACGAAGTTTACAGAAAATCAATAGTATAAGAGAAAATGGAGGAAACCCATTCTGGTTTTCCTATAAACCACCCGTCTATTCGACGATTGTAAAATAATATGTATATAGAAACCTTCCCCGAGATGAGTATTCTCTAAATATGAAGTTTGGTTGAGATCTATCCAGCCGTTTCGAAGTGATGGTGGAAAAACCATTCAGGTTTTCCTATAAACCCCCGTCTATTGAAAGATTTTAAAATGATATGCATATCGAAACCTTCCCCGGGATGAGTATACTCTAAATATGAAGTTTGGTTGAGATCTATCCAGCCGTTTCGAAGTGATGGTGGAAAAACCATTCTGGTTTTCCTATAAACCCCCAGTCTATTCAAAGATTTTAAAATAATATGCATATCGAAACCTTCCCCGAGATGAGTATACTCTAGATATGAAGTTTAGTTGAGATCTATCCAGCCGTTTCAACGTGATGGTGGAAAAACCATTCTGCTTTTCCTATAAACCCCCCGAGTATTGAAAGATTTTAAAATGATATGCATATCGAAACCATCCCCGGGATGAGTTTACTCTAAATATGAAGTTTGGTTGAGATCTATCCAGCCGTTTCGACGTGATGGTGGAACTGACAAACAAACAGACAGACAAACAGACAAACAAACAGACACGAAACGTAAAAAGCACCGATTCGGTCTTGAGTTGACCTAAAACGGATAAATATCTGAAAAATTGGCAAAACAAAAGAAATTACAGACAGCGGACCCCCTACAATTTTATTTATATAGATTATTATTATTATTATTATTATTATTATTATTATTATTATTATTATTATTATTATTATTATTATTATTATTATTATTATTATTGTTGTACCGGGAGGTACACGTCTACGCCGCGCGTTCAAAATGAGCGCCTAAAAGAACTCCTCTATCTACCAAATGTGAAACCAAGAATATAACAAGTTAGAGCTTTTCTCTGAAGATGTCACCAATAAATTTGATGTAATTTTGTTATTGTGAAGTTTCGTGAACTGGCTGCTTTTCTACTTGGTTTGTTTGTCATTCATCAAGAAGTTTGGACACTCTTCCATAGATGTCACTGCTAAAAACTATGATCATGCACCCTGGTGCGAAGTGAAAGAACTTTTGATTTAAAGAAGTTTTTATTCATAAGGTTTTTTTTACTAAATGATGTTCATTTATTTTTGGGTTGGCAATATTGATCTTTTCTTTCCGCGTTTTGAATCTAGCCAATCCCAAATTTCTGTTATTAATTTTCAACCTATCACAGCCTTCTTCTCCGATTTTGAGTGTAACCTTTAAATGAACCAATAAATTGAGAGGGTGTGGCTCTCGAACCTTCCCCGAGGGTTTATAAACTGCGGCGCCTCTTTCATCAGGTAATGGCCACATAACATGTTTATTTCTTGCAAGCTCCGCAGTTTAACCTGAGGGAAAGGTCCGAATCTTTAACTATGTAACCTAGTTTTCCTACAGATGTAACTTCTGCCGGCTAATGTGAAAACTTCATAAAATCTTTAACGGTAAATCGGGGATAGAGAGTAATGTACCCTCTCGAGCTCCCCTTCATATTGCTTTGAGGTGACTACGTTTTGTAACTGGTTTTCTTCCCTTTCGTAATGTCTTAATTTACTCTTATACGAGTCACATCCATAGTTTGGGAATAGCCCCTGTTTCTTCGGCCTTGTGCCCCATAGGTTTTAAGTGTTCATATCTAGGAGTGCAAGCATTCGCCTCCTTTCATTTTGAGTTCGGGCCATTTACCTAACTGTTATTTCCTTTTACACGAAGACCCTATAGGTTGGGCACGAGATGCCCCTGTTTCAATTTGTAAGTTGGGCCATGGAAGGCCAAAAGGTGTAAGATATTTTTAGTGTTGCCTTGAGTAGGCTTGAAAACTGTTCCAAAGTAAGATTGCTGTAGGCCTCTTGAAGGCTAGATGTTGTATTTTGGGAGCATGTGCTCCATGAATTTAAATTGTAAAACTAGGGGCTTGAAGCCCAAGGGTGTTAAAGTTCTGAAATCTTGGGTTTTCTAAATCTTGTTTCCAAAGTTCTATTTTGTACCTGAAATGTCATTGTTATCTCACTAATTGAGAATTTGTTAACCTGTTGTTTTTCTAAAATATAACCTTCAGTTTAAGTTTTAAATTTACTTCTTGACATTGTAGTTACACTCATTCACCCCGGCACCTTCTTTCACCTCTTCTACTCCACGGGGATCCCCGTAACAATTATTATTATTATTATTATTATTATTATTATTATTATTATTATTATTATTATTATTATTATTATTATTATTATTCATCGTTAGTGCCACTAAGGACCACGATATCTCATCTGTCGGGCACATCAGGTTTTCATCCTTTCGGAGTGTACTTTCTTCCATGCATCAGAATGGACATGCTTCAGTCGAGTTGGAACTTCTACTTGGTGAACCTGTCTAAGTTTGTGCTTGAGTAGTGTTTGGAGTTGAATGTCTGTTTCTGTGATTCCATACTATAAAAGATCATTATCGGAATCGTTTTGAGACTTCTGAAGTAGGATATCAAACGCTGGAGGAATCTTTTGAGACTTCTGAAGTAGGATATCAAACGCTGGAGGAATCTTTTGAGACTTCTGAAGTAGGATATCAAACGCTGGAGGAATCGTTTGAGACTTCTGAAGTAGGATATCAAACGCTGGAGGAATCGTTTGAGACTTCTGAAGTAGGATACCAAACGCTGGAGGAATCGTTTGAGACTTCTGAAGTAGGATATCAAACGCTGGAGGAATCGTTTGAGACTTCTGAAGTAGGATATCAAACGCTGGAGGAATCGTTTGAGACTTCTGAAGTAGGATATCAAACGCTGGAGGAATCTTTTGAGACTTCTGAAGTAGGATATCAAACGCTGGAGGAATCGTTTGAGACTTCTGAAGTAGGATATCAAACGCTGGAGGAATCTTTTGAGACTTCTGAAGTAGGATATCAAACGCTGGAGGAATAGTTTGAGACTTCTGAAGTAGGATATCAAACGCTGGAGGAATCGTTTGAGACTTCTGAAGTAGGATATCAAACGCTGGAGGAATCTTTTGAGACTTCTGAAGTAGGATATCAAACGCTGGAGGAATCGTTTGAGACTTCTGAAGTAGGATATCAAACGCTGGAGGAATCGTTTGAGGCTTCTGAAGTAGGATATCAAACGCTGGAGGAATCTTTTGAGACTTCTGAAGTAGGATATCAAACGCTGGAGGAATCGTTTGAGGCTTCTGAAGTAGGATATCACACGCTGGAGGAATCTTTTGAGACTTCTGAAGTAGGATATCAAACGCTGGAGGAATCGTTTGAGACTTCTGAAGTAGGATATCAAACGCTGGAGGAATCGTTTGAGACTTCTGAAGTAGGATATCAAACGATGGAGGAATCGCTTGAGACTTCTGAAGTAGGATATCAAACGCTTACAGATTCTTTCAGCTGCAATCTGAAGAGATGAGCGTAAAAAGTTATCCTTTTGAGGATTACACTTGACATCTTTTCGGTATGGGTGTACATTTCTAAGTTGCTCCGAAGTCAGAACACACCATCTTTGAGCCGGGGCTAAGAATTTTTCGGATAATCCTCATTTCCTTAATTGCCAGTTTTTCAAGCAGACTATGTGTTCGAAGTGTAAAACATTCTGCTGCATATAATGATTCAGGTCTAATTACAGTATTATTTAGCTAGTTAGTTATCGAGGCGCAGTAAAGCTAATGCAGTGAGCCCGCAGTTGCGATCAACAATATTCTGTAAGAAATTCAGTTCCAGGATGGAACTATCTTTACATCGGTCTGTTTTCGGACCATCTTTGCTTTCGGGAGTGAAAGCTGGGTGGACTCATGATATCTTATTTATAAGTTAGAAGTAACAGACATGAAAGCACCGAAAATGATTGCTGGTACAAACAGCAGGAGGGTACTGGGAATGAGGAGATGAACTGTACGCACAAACCGCCTTCTTTTGGGGTCATGTGAGGTGAATGGAGGAACATAGTTTACCCAGGAGAATAATGGACTCGGTGATGGACGATAAGAGAAGTAGAGAGAGACCAAGACGATGATGTTTAGACTCAGTCTCTAAAGATTTAAAGATAAGAGGTATGGAAGTAAACGAAGCCTCTATGCTGGTTACATCAGGAAGATTGTGGCTGCGGTTAGTAAAATCACAGAGGCTTGCAGACTAAAGTATTTATTTATTTCAATTGTGTTTTTGTATTTACGGACCTTATTGTTATCAACAGGCCATTTCCACAAGGTATTAAGTCGCCTAGCCTTTTTATGTATATTTGATCTTAACACTGTAAGGCGATTATTATTATTATTATTATTATTATTATTATTATTATTATTATTATTATTATTATTATTATTATTATTATTATTATTATTATTATTATTATTATTCTTGTTTCGTATAGGCCAGCTAAGGACCACGACATTCAACTATTGCATTTTGGAATGGGCTTTGATGTTTGCCCAGTAGTTGCGCATCCTCAGGCTGTGTTGCTCCTTCCTCTCCTTTGTCCAAAGGGCGCCAGTCTTCTTTGTTGATAATCTGTCCTGGAACTTCTTATGTTTAAGCATCTTCCTGAGTGCTGTACGATCCTTTAAGATTCCTTCTGTTATTCCCAGTTCCTGTAGATCTTTATTCACTTCCATCAACCATGGTGACTTGGTCTTCCTATTTTGCCAGTAGCTGAGAATCCGGTTGGTCAACCTGGTAGGATGCATCCTGTAGACGTGCCCATAGAATGCTAGGCGTCTCTTCCTTGCTACATTCGTTATTCTTTCACAGTACTTGTAGAGCTCTTGGTTAGGCCGTCTTTTATAACTGTCCCCTTCCTTGACTGGCCCCAGTATCTTCCTCATTATCTTTCTTTCCTGGATTTCAAGTTTTTCCATGAGTCCCTTCCTGTTGAACGTTAGACATTCTGAAGCATATAAGGCTTCAGGGCGGATGACTGTCTGGTAGTGCTTCATCTTAGTATTACGAGAGAGACACTTTTTATTATACGTATTCTTGGTCAGTTGGTAGGCCATTTCAAGCCTGTTAACTCGAGTTGACAAAGCTGTTCCTTCAGAGAGATTGGATTCCAACCATTCTCCCAAGTACTTAAACCTATTGGTTTTCCTGATCTCTCCCTGTTCCAGATGCAACGTACAAGGAGATTCACCGATGTTCGTGATGATATTATTATTATTATTATTATTATTATTATTATTATTATTATTATTATTATTATTATTATTATATATGCCCAGTATTTTGCTATGTCCAATGCACTCTGAGTTGCTTCTAGGAGATCATCCTCTGTGCAAGAAATTCGGAGTGTGACAGTGCTACAATTACATACCTGACCATTCTAGATGTAACTCACGATGAGCCTCCCTATTCCTTAAATGGAAGGAACATACTTGTGTCCTAAAAGGATTGGGTCTGAGTTGGTTCTGATTGTAGTACCTTGACAGATTACTAAGGGCAGTTGTCAGATTTCTCTTCATGGACTCAAAGCAACTGAGACAAAAGCACTTAAGGGACTCGCGGACATGGAAAAGAGATAAAGGAAGTTCTTTAGAAATATTTTTGGACCCAGGAAGCCAACACATGAATTTACTTTCCGCTTAAGCCCAAACCAAGAACCATACAAAAGATTTGAAAATATCACAAACACAATGAAGGAAAGCAGATTGATTTTCTATGGACATTTGAAAAGGATTGAACCACAAAGGCTCGCCAATAGGATTCTCACTTTCGACGAGAACAGGAAAACTCAAGTCCCATGGGCGAAAGAAATCTATCGGGATATAGAAACGTGTAGAGTCTGGGCAGAAGACATACGAAACAAATAAGACAGGTTGCAGAGGTGAAGGATCTCTCCGAAGAGGAAACGAGAAAGAACAGAGTATTCTCGGCAGAAGAACAAGCACGACGAAGGCAATGGATTAAGGGGTACTGGTGAAAGAGGAAAGAGAACTTGAGAAAATTATTGTCGTTTTGTAATCGCAACCCACATGTGGTTGAAATATAAAATAATAATAATAATAATAATAATAATAATAATAATAATAATAATAATAATAATAATAATAATAATACCCGTGTGGGGATTTACCGGTTACCTCCATCGGGCGCGTCCCATTGGAAATGGGGAAGCTCGCTGGCTCTGCCGCCAGCAGAGTCAGAGGGTAGTAGGGAAATAAAATACCACCGTGAAAAAAAATTGGTCCCTTGCCAGGGTTACGGCGAAGACTGGTAAATGACCAGAAGCCAGAAAACATCTTGAGGCAACCTCTAGGGCTAACAACCCTAGTTGTAAAAGGATGGGTACCCGTCCAAGGCAAAGTCAAGTCAAAAAGCATGATAGCACAACATTTCAAGAAACATACCCCAGGGAGTAAATCTTCGGATAAATCCCTCGTCGTGAACGCCACGGCGCACGAGTCTCGTTCGGATTCTGGGGGAGAGTCGACATCATGCAAGAGACGAGTCGGAGCGTCTCGGTGTACCCCAAAGAGTCAAAAACTCAGGCCAAAATCTAAAACTTTTCTAGCAACTTTCAACATAAATTCACTTACAGAAACTGGCAAGCTGAAAACCCTCACCAAAGCTCTTCACGAAAATCAGATATCCATAATGGCCATACAGGAAACAAGGTACCCAGATGAAGAGATTTTTGAATCCGAAGGCTACCGATTTTTCAAGAGCAAAGCGCAAAGAGGAATCCTCAATGGAGCTGTGATGCTTGGAACCGCGTTTGCTGTTAGAACCAAGATCCTTAAATCGGTTGCAAATTTCGAACCTGTGAATGACAGATTGTCTATACTCACAATTAAATGCGCGAACAAAACTGACGCCCTAGTTAACGCACATGCTCCTACAAACGACAAGAACAAGTCTGATCCAGACGAAGTTGACAATTTCTGGGACCTACTGGATGAAAAATTAAACAAAATCCCCAAACACCATGTCAAGCTTCTTTTGGGTGACTTCAATGCCCAACTAGGTCGTGAACAGAAGTACAAGAAAGTTATAGGAAATTACCCTGCTAACAAAAGAACCAATCCCAACGGCAAAAGACTGGTGTCCATTTGCGAAAATCACAACCTGCAGGTCATGTCGACCCACTTTAGCCACCTACCCAGAAAGCAAATGACTTAGCGTTCTCCCGTCCAAGCTCTCGGAGAGTTCCAAATTGATCATGTTGCAATCTCCAGGAGAAACAGTCCTGAGATTATGAATGTCAAGGTAAAGAAAGGCATCAGTGTGGCCTCAGATCATTATATGTCTCTTATCAAATTCAAACCAATTCCCGCAAACACAAGGAAGACAACCAAACAGATCACACGCTTCGACAATGATCAACTTCGGCAAAGGGTCGAGGAGTTCCAGGAGAAGGCTAGACCAAATGATTGTGACTTTAACAACGCCCAAAGTCTCCTTGTTGAGGCCGCCAAAGACGTTGCAGAAATCAAGAGAAGCAAAAAGCATGCCTGGTGGAATAGTACCTGCGAATCAGTCCTCCAAGAAAGACTCAATGCGTGGAAACAGTACTACTCTACGAAATCAGAAAATGATTGGGAAACCTACAAAACCCAACGTGCCCAAGCAGGTAGGGTGTTCAGAACTGAGAAACGTAAATACGAAAAATCTCTCATTGAAAAGATAGAACAAAAGTTTAGGAAGAATGAAAGCAGAGAGTACTACAGAGCCTTCAAACGCAAACTCACTGGCTATAAACCACCATCTCTATGCTTTGAGCGAAAGGACGGCACACTGGCGACGTCAAATGAAGAAAATTGCAGCATTCTGGCAGATTACTTCAAGAATTTACTTAATTGCTCTAAACCGCAAAGCGCCATTGAGACCAAGGAACCCTTACTCAGGTAAACAGATTCCAGACCACCCGACAGAGATGAAATCAAGTGCCACATTGCCCGTCTCAAAAATAACAAAGCGTCGGGGGAAGATTCAGTAGTAGCAGAACTATGGAGATATGCCCCAGAGGAATCACTTGATATCTTGCAAAAGCAAATAGAAGAAATGTGGAACAACGAGACCCTACCCGAAGATTGGAAAATAGCTTTGATCCATCCATTACACAAAAAAGGCAGCATGAAGAGCATCAACAACTACAGAGGAATATCTTTGCTACCCGTGACTTACAAAATTCTATCACTAGCCATCCTGGAGCGTTTGGAAGCACAAGTCGAACATCAAATAGGTGAATACCAAGGAGGGTTCAGAAAAGGTCGCTCAACAGCTGACTAGATCCAAAATCTCAAAATGATTATCAGATATTGTACACTAAGGTCCAAGCAGTATGTGTCTGTCTTTGTGGACTTTAAGAAAGCTTACGACTCCATTGACCGGGAAGTTCTGCTAAACATCTTAAATGAATTTGGAGTTGATTTGAAACTGCTGGCATTAATTAGAGCCACCCTGACCGATACAAAATCCAAGGTGAAGTTCCACAGATTTCTCTCGCATTCCTTTGACACCAAAACAGGAGTCCGACAAGGTGATGGGCTATCCCGGATACTCTTCAACTGTGTTCTTGAAAAGATCATCAGAACCTGGCGGGTGAGATTACAGGAAACCAACTACAGTCCATTGAGAATACGAACCAAATCCAAGGGGATCGCAACAGACTGCTTAGCATTTGCTGATGATATTGCTGTTCTCTCAAACGACATAGAAACCGCTAGAGCTCAAGTTGAAATTTTAAAGGAAATTGCCGAACAAACTGGTTTGCAGATATCGTTTGAGAAAACAGAAGTAATGACTAACATCAAAGAGGCTCCACCAAAACTCCATACAAAATATGGGGAGATCACCCGAGTAGACAAATTCAAATACACTGACTCACAGAGCAAATGCAACACCAAGAAGGAGTGGTCAGAACTTTATGCCAATTGCAGGGTAGACTGACGTCACTGAGGTATGCTCATGATGTGAAATGCGCCGCTGTGCTGCGCACGTAGCGAACGATAAATGGGACACGAAGTTGGCGAATGGCCCACTTCGTACCGTGATTTCTCAGCCGACAGTCATTGTAGAACGTGTTGTCGTGTGCCACAGGACACGTGTATAGCTAAGAATGCCAGGCCGCCGTCAACGGAGGCATTTCCAGCAGACAGACGACTTTACGAGGGGTATGGTGATCGGGCTGAGAAGGGCAGGTTGGTCGCTTCGTCAAATCGCAGCCGATACCCATAGGGATGTGTCCACGGTGCAGCGCCTGTGGCGAAGATTGTTGGCGCAGGGACATGTGGCACGTGCGAGGGGTCCTGGCGCAGCCCGAGTGACGTCAGCACGCGAGGATCGGCGCATCCGCCGCCAAGGGGTGGCAGCCCCGCACGCCACGTCAACCGCCATTCTTCAGCATGTGCAAGACACCCTGGCTGTTCCAATATCGACCAGAACAATTTCCCGTCGATTGGTTGAAGGAGGTCTGCACTCCCGGCGTCCGCTCAGAAGACTACCATTGACTCCACAGCATAGACGTGCACGCCTGGCATGGTGCCGGGCTAGAGCGACTTGGATGAGGGAATGGCGGAACGTCGTGTTCTCCGATGAGTCACGCTTCTGTTCTGTCAGTGATAGTCACCGCAGACGAGTGTGGCGTCGGCGTGGAGAAAGGTCAAATCCGGCAGTAACTGTGGAGCGCCCTACCGCTAGACAACGCGGCATCATGGTTTGGGGAGCTATTGCGTATGATTCCACGTCACCTCTAGTGCGTATTAGTAGTATAATGGGAGAGTTCGGCGGCCACCTCCACCTCAGGCTCCCAGTGGCCACCTCCACCTCCACCTCAGCCAGAGGCCTCCCAGTGGCCACCTCCACCTCCACCTCAGCCAGAGGCCTCCCAGTGGCCACCTCCACCTCCACCTCAGCCAGAGGCCTCCCAGATGCCTCCTCCACCTCCCGCGGGAAATTTGAATTTGTAAACAAAGCCACGTGCTTTTTGACAGCTGTCATCGACAACAACGCATCGCTAACCTCAGTACTGCCATCTTGACGGGCCTAAACCTCAGTAGTGCCAACTTAACCTCACTAGCTCGAGATAAACAAAGCCACGTGTTTTTTGACAGCCACGTGCTTTTTGACAGATTTGTAAACAAAGCCACGTGCTTTTTGACAGCTGTCATCGACAACAACGCATCGCAAACCTCAGTACTACCATCTTGACGGGCCTAAACCCCAGTAGTGCCAACTTAACCTAACTAGCATGAGGTAAACAAAGCCACGTGTTTTTTGACAGCCACGTGCTTTTTGACAGATTTGTAAACAAAGCCACGTGCTTTTTGACAGACAACAACGCATCGCTAACCTCAGTACTGCCATCTTGACGGGAATAAACCTCAGTAGTGCCAACTTAACCTAACTAGCTCGAGATAAACAAAGCCACGTGCTTTTTGACAGCCACATGCTTTTTGACAGCTGCCATCCGCCATCTTTAAACTACAGAGCGCTGTGCTGCCCTCTTGCGTCACCTGTCATCGGCAGTGCTGCCATCTTGGCGGGCCTAAACCTTAGTGCTACCAACTTAACCTCACTAGCTCGAGATAAACAAATCCACGTGCTTTTTGACAGCCACGTGCTTTTTTGACAGCTGTCATCCACCATCTTTAATCCATAGAGCACAGTGCTGCCCTCTTTAGCTACTTACCTTTGAAATGTGGTGGCGGATAATTTGAAAAATGCTTTTTGACAGCAGCCATCTTGCATCGCAAACCTCAGTGCTGCCCTCTTTAGCTAGATACCTGTGGTAGCAGACAATTCCACGTGACAGCAGCCATCTTTAATCAAGAGAGCACCGTGCTGCCCTCTATGTGGTGGCGGCAAATTGAAAAATTCCACGTGCTCTTGTTTGGAAACAAACTCACGTGCTTTTTTGACAGCTACCATCCACCATCTTTAATCAACAGAGCACAGTGCTGTACTCTTTAGCTAGATACCTTTGAAATGTGGTGGCGGCAATTTGAAAAATTATATGTGCTCTTGTTGGGAAACAAAGCCACGTGCTTTTTTGACAGCTGTCATCCGCCATCTTTAATCAATAGAGCACCGTGCTGCTATCATGCGGGCAATTTCATCACCTATCACTCGCCATCTTTAATCTACAGAACACCGTGCTGCCCTCTTTATGGCTACTACCTTAAGCATGTAGTAGCGGGCAATTTGAAAAGTTCTGTTAGCTATCATCCGCCATCTTTAATCACCGTGCTGCCATCTTTAGCTAGATACCTTTGAAATGTGGTGGCGGCAAATTGAAAAATTCCACATGCTCTTGTTTGGAAACAAACTCACGTGCTTTTTGACAGCTACCATCCGCCATCTTTAATCAACAGAGCATAGTGCTGCCCTCTTTAGTTTGAAATGTGGTGGCGGCAAATTCTACATGCTCTTGTTTGGTAAACATAGCCACGTGCTTTTTTGACAGCTATCATCCGCCATCTTTAATCCAGAGAGCACCGTGCTGCCCTCTTTATCGCAGTAGATGTAAATTCGTCACCTGTCATACGCAGTGCTGCTATCTTTAGCTAGATACCTTTGAAATGTGGTGGTGGATAATTTAAAAAGAAAAATTCTACAGTAGTCCTCTCTCGACGCTAATTGCATAAGATGGCGGCTATACATGACTCCTTAAGGGTGCTTACGCAAGATGGCTGCTATACACAGGTTCTTATGAGACGCCCTTGGGATGCTTGCGCAAGATGGTGGTTATACAAGGCTCCTTATGAGACACCCTAGTGATGCTTGCGCAAGATGGCGGTTGCTCTTATGAGGCGGCTTAAGGGTCCTTGCACAAGATGGCTAGAGACGCCCTAAGGATGCTTGCGCAAGATGGCGGACACAAGATGGCGGCTATACACGTCTCCTTATGAGACGCCTTAAGGGTGCTTGCGCAAGATGGCTGCTGCTCTTAGCTTAGAGGCTAACGTGTCGTGCTAGTTCGATTCATTAAATTTAGGGCTTAAATGCAAAATGTTAAATATCTCGAAAGCAGTGCACCGTAGAGCAAAACGGACAAAATTTTTCTGCCTAATACTTAGGTTCGCAGTATGAGGAACAAGAAAATCATAGTCTAATGATGGGATCAACGGTTCGGTTCCTACTTAGGCCCTTTGGCATTTGCTCTGTTTTAGCTTGTATTGAAGCGAGTCTTCGTAACATGATCAGGTTTAGCTATGGTAGAGAGTATAACGTGCCGTGCAGGTTCGATTCATTAAATTTGGAGGCTTAAATGCAAAATGTTAAATATCTCGAAAACGATGCATCGTAGAGCAAAACGGACAAAATTTTTCCGCCTAATACGTAGGTTCGTAGTATCAGGAACAAGAAAAAACATAGTCTAATGATGAGATCAACGGTTCGATTCCTACTTAAGCCCTTTGCCATTCGCAGCTATCTATTTCTACAAGATGGTGGCTGCTCTTATGAGAAACAAGATGCCTTGAGACGTCCTAGGGATGCTTACGCAAGATGGCAGACACAAAATGGTGACTATACATAGCTCCTTATGAGACGGCCTAGGGGTGCTCGCACAAGATGGCGGCTACTCTTATGAAGAAAGCTAGCTTAGAGGCTACTGCGCAAGATAACAGCTGCTGTTATGCATGTGGTGGAGGGCAATTTGAAATTCTATGTGCTTAATCAACAGAGCACCCTGCTGCCCTCTTTCGCTGAAATGTGGTGGTGGATAATTTGAAAAATTCTTTTGACAGCTATCATCTTTAAACAAAGGCGACTATACATAGGCTGTTAAGGCCTTATCATTCTCCTCCTCCTCCTCCTCCTCCCCCTCCTCCTCCTCCTCCTCCTCCTCCTCCTCCTTCTCTACCTCCTCCTCCGCCTCTTATGTCAAGGCATAGCTTTATATCGAACAAGTTTAAACCTGCATCGCGAAGGCAAGCGTGTGCAGCGATAACATTATTGTGCATGTTTAGACTTTCGAAACATAAGAAGAGTAGAATCAAACGCTGTACTCGATACGACATGTGATCAGAACATTGATTGATGCGTTCAGAAAACAAAATAAGTGATCAAGACTAGAATCGAACAATGTACTCAATACATCATGTGTTTAGAATATGTCAGGGGATACGCTTGTTCTAAGAAGATCAGATTGAAACATAACAAGACTAGAATAGAACACTGTAATCGATGTTGTTAACTTCAACATGTGATCAGAACATTGATTGATGTGTTCAGAACACAAAATAAGTGATCATGACTAGAATCGAACACTGTACTCGATACAACATGTGATCAGAACATTGATCGATGTGTTCAGAACACGAAATAAGTGATCAAGACTAGAATCGAACACTGTACTCAATACAACATGTGTTTAGAACATGTTAGGGGGTACCCTCGTTCTAAGAAGATCAGAATGAAACATAACAAGGCTAGAATCGAACACTGTAATCGATGTTGTTAACCTCAACATATGATCAGAACATTGTTTGATGTGTTCAGAGCAAAAGTACAATTTTGATGATTTGCGCAGCTAACTCGCTCGGTAAACGATATAGCCAAAGTATAACTTCAAATTATTTACCTTCCATCATTCGTCTTGTGTGTAAAAATCAGTCGAACAAGTTATCGCATAAACATGGCTGAAAAAAAATCGTGATAGGGTATGGAACCCAGGGGTTACATCTTATCAGAAGGGCAAAAAGGATGAAAGAACTCTTCCTCCTCCTTACCGCACATTCCTTGGCTAAAGGGCTAATGGGCTAAAGGGCTAATGGGCTAAAGGGCTAAAGGGCTAATGGGCTAAAGGGCTAAAGGGCTAAAGGTGCAACAACCTCATCGATCGCTATCAGCAAGAACGCTTGTACTTTGTTAAGTGTAGAAAATTAATCTTTATTGGTAAATGGTTTTATGTTCAGAACAAGGAATGGAACCTAGGGGTTACGTCTTACCTAATAAAATCCCCGAGGTGCGATGAGTTACGTTTTTCGAACTAGTGTTTGGAACACTGAACTTTTCAAGATGGCAAGAGTGAGGTTAGCAATGTTCTGTTGTTGGATTTTAAATTCCGCGCTACAACATGCATAAGGTGGCAGCCCTTGAGGTTTACTCCCGTAAAGATGGCAAGAGTGAGGTTAGCAATGTTCCGTTGTTGGATTTTAAAAATTCCCCGCTATAACATGCAAAAGGTGGCAGCCTTGAGGTTTACCGCCGTAAAGATGGCAGCAGTGAGGTTAGCGACGCTCCATTGTCCTTCAAAGTGAGGTTAGGGTTCGTCAAGAAGACAGCTGTCAAAAAAGCACGTGGCTATGTTTACCAAACAAGAGCACGTGGTCGTGACGTCACGGTCACGTAATCAATCCTTAGCTCGACGTCGCTAAGAGCAGCATTAGGATTAGCTATGCTTAAAAGTCTTGGGAACAGAGCAGCAGTATGAATTGCTATGTTTCAAAGCGTGTACACATCACCTATCGATTTTACATACATCGACCATCGAACTAAACTTCATCCGCTAGATCGTGCTGCTATCTTAGCATGACTTTAAAGTACAATGAATAGCCATGTTTCAAAGCGTGTACACATTACCTATCGATTTTGCACCCATCGACTCTCGTACTAAACTTCTCCCGCTAGATTGTGCTGCTATCTTAGCATGACTAAGATGCATGAACTGAAAGTACGAAGAATAACCATGTTTTAAAGCGTGTACATATTACCTATCGACTTTGCATGTATCGACTCTCGTACTAAACTTCTGCAGGTAGATTGTGCTGCTATCTTAGCATAACTTATACGCATGAACTTAAAGTACAGAGAATAGCTATGTCTCAAAGCGTGTACACATTACTTATTGATTTTGCATGCAACAAATATCGTACTAAACTTCTTCCTCTAGATTGTACTGCTATCTTAGCATAACTTATACACATGAACTTAAAAGTAGAAAGAATAGCCATGTTTCAAAGCGTGTACACATTACTTATTGATTTTGCATGCATCAAATATCGTACTAAACTCCTTCCGCTAGATTGTGCTGCTATCTTAACACAACCTATACGCATGACCTTAAAGTAAAAAGGTGTGAACACATCACCTATCGATTTTGCATGCATCGAATCTCGTACTGAACTTCGTCCGCTAGATTGTGCTGGTATCTTAGCATAACTTATACACATGAACTTAAAAGTACAAAGAATAGCCATGTTTCAAAGCGTGTACACATCAACTATCGAATTTGCATGTATTGACTCTCGTACTAAACTCCTTCCGCTAGATCGTGCTGCTATCTTAGCATAACCAATACGCATGACCTTAAAGTAAAAAAAATAGCCATGTTTCAAAGTGTGTACACATTACCTATCGACTTTGCATGCAACAAATATTGTACTAAACTTCTTCCGCTAGGTTGTGCTGCTATCTTAGCATAACCTGTACGCATGTACTTAAAGTACAAAGAATAGCCATGTTTCAAAGCGTGTACACATTACTTATTGATTTTGCATGCATCAAATCTCGTACTAAATTTATTCCGCTAGATTGTGCTGCTATCTTAGCATAACCTATACCAATGAACTTAAAGTACAATGATTAGTCATGTTTCAAAGCGTGTACACATCAACTATCGAATTTGCATGTATCGACTCTCGTACTAAACTTCTGCAGGTAGATTGTGCTGCTATCTTAGCATAACTAAGACGCATGAACTTAAAGTACAAAGAATAGCTATGTCTCAAAGCATGTACACATTACCTATCGATTTTACAAGCATCGACTCTCGTACTAAACTTCTTCCGCTAGATTGTGCTGGTATCTTAGCATAACCTATACGCATGGCCTTAAGGTACAAGGAATAGCCATGTTTCAAAGCGTGTACACATTACCTATCGATTTTGCATGCATTGACTCTCGTACTAAACTTCTTCCGCTAGATTGTGCTGACATCTTAGCATAACTTATACACATGAACTTAAAAGTACAAAGAATAGCCATGTTTCAAAGCATGTACACATTACCTATGGATTTTGCATGCATTGACTCTCGTACTAATCTCCTCCCGCTAGATTGTGCTGCTATCCTAGCATAACCTATACGCATGACCTTAAAGTAAAAAGAATAGCTATGTTTCAAAGTGTGTACACATCACCTATCGATTTGCATGCAACAAATATCGTACTAAACTTCTTCCGCTAGATTGTGCTGCTATCTTAGCATAACTAAGATGCATGAACTGAAAGTACGAAGAATAACCATGTTTTAAAGCGTGTACTCATTACTTATCGATTTTACATACATCGACTCTCGTACTAAACTTCTTGCGCTAGATTGTGCCGCTATCTTAGCATAACCTGTACGCATGAACTTAAAGTACAAAGAATAGCCTTGTTTCGAAGCGTTTACACATTACCTAATGATTTTGCACGAAACGACTATCATACTAAACATTTCCCACTAGATTGTGCTAAAATCATGTAAGTGTGCTGCTATCTTAGCATAACCTATCGATTTTACATGCATCTACTATCGTACTAGACTTCTTCCGCTAGAGCATGTAGCAATCGCTTTTGAGTATCCCTAACCCATGTGCATGAACTTAAAGCATAAAGATGAGCTATGTTCTAAAGCGTGTACACATCACCTATCGATAATGTATGTATCGAATATCGTACTAAACTTCTCCTGCTAGAGCGTACGAGTATCGCTTGTGCGTGCACGAACTTAAAGCATAAAGAATAGCAATGTATAAAAATCTTGTAAACAAAGCAGCAGCATTACGTATAGTTAAGATTAAATGCGTGCACACATCATGTATCCATGACGCACACAGTACTAAACTTATTCCATTAGAATGTACAAAGTTCGCATGTGTTTGTGCTGCTATCTTAGCATAGCCTATGTGAATGAACTTAAAGCTTAAAGAATAGTGATGTATAAAAAACTTGTGAACATAGCAGAGTGTCAACTACGTACGTGTAGACATTGAACTTTACATGCTGAGGCAGCATACTACGTGACCGTGACGTCACGACCACGTGCTCTTGTTTGGTAAACATAGCCACGTGCTTTTTTGACAGCTGTCTTCTTGACGAACCCTAACCTCACTTTGAAGGACAATGGAGCGTCGCTAACCTCACTGCTGCCATCTTTACGGCGGTAAACCTCAAGGCTGCCACCTTTTGCATGTTATAGCGGGGAATTTTAAAAATCCAACAACGGAACATTGCTAACCTCACTCTTGCCATCTTTACGGGAGTAAACCTCAAGGGCTGCCACCTTATGCATGTTGTAGCGCGGAATTTAAAATCCAACAACAGAACATTGCTAACCTCACTCTTGCCATCTTGAAAAGTTCAGTGTTCCAAACACTAGTTCGAAAAACGTAACTCATCGCACCTCGGGGATTTTATTAGGTAAGACGTAACCCCTAGGTTCCATTCCTTGTTCTGAACATAAAACCATTTACCAATAAAGATTAATTTTCTACACTTAACAAAGTACAAGCGTTCTTGCTGATAGCGATCGATGAGGTTGTTGCACCTTTAGCCCTTTAGCCCTTTAGCCCATTAGCCCTTTAGCCCTTTAGCCCATTAGCCCTTTAGCCCATTAGCCCTTTAGCCAAGGAATGTGCGGTAAGGAGGAGGAAGAGTCCTTTCATCCTTTTTGCCCTTCTGATAAGATGTAACCCCTGGGTTCCATACCCTATCACGATTTTTTTTCAGCCATGTTTATGCGATAACTTGTTCGACTGATTTTTACACACAAGACGAATGATGGAAGGTAAATAATTTGAAGTTATACTTTGGCTATATCGTTTACCGAGCGAGTTAGCTGCGCAAATCATCAAAATTGTACTTTTGCTCTGAACACATCAAACAATGTTCTGATCATATGTTGAGGTTAACAACATCGATTACAGTGTTCGATTCTAGCCTTGTTATGTTTCATTCTGATCTTCTTAGAACGAGGGTACCCCCTAACATGTTCTAAACACATGTTGTATTGAGTACAGTGTTCGATTCTAGTCTTGATCACTTATTTCGTGTTCTGAACACATCGATCAATGTTCTGATCACATGTTGTATCGAGTACAGTGTTCGATTCTAGTCATGATCACTTATTTTGTGTTCTGAACACATCAATCAATGTTCTGATCACATGTTGAAGTTAACAACATCGATTACAGTGTTCTATTCTAGTCTTGTTATGTTTCAATCTGATCTTCTTAG
Organism: Anabrus simplex; assembly: GCF_040414725.1. Classification (NCBI taxonomy): domain Eukaryota; kingdom Metazoa; phylum Arthropoda; class Insecta; order Orthoptera; family Tettigoniidae; genus Anabrus; species Anabrus simplex. The sequence goes on along the minus strand of NC_090279.1, from coordinate 144,080,417 downwards.
AACAAGCGTATCCCCTGACATATTCTAAACACATGATGTATTGAGTACATTGTTCGATTCTAGTCTTGATCACTTATTTTGTTTTCTGAACGCATCAATCAATGTTCTGATCACATGTCGTATCGAGTACAGCGTTTGATTCTACTCTTCTTATGTTTCGAAAGTCTAAACATGCACAATAATGTTATCGCTGCACACGCTTGCCTTCGCGATGCAGGTTTAAACTTGTTCGATATAAAGCTATGCCTTGACATAAGAGGCGGAGGAGGAGGTAGAGAAGGAGGAGGAGGAGGAGGAGGAGGAGGAGGAGGGGGAGGAGGAGGAGGAGGAGGAGAATGATAAGGCCTTAACAGCCTATGTATAGTCGCCTTTGTTTAAAGATGATAGCTGTCAAAAGAATTTTTCAAATTATCCACCACCACATTTCAGCGAAAGAGGGCAGCAGGGTGCTCTGTTGATTAAGCACATAGAATTTCAAATTGCCCTCCACCACATGCATAACAGCAGCTGTTATCTTGCGCAGTAGCCTCTAAGCTAGCTTTCTTCATAAGAGTAGCCGCCATCTTGTGCGAGCACCCCTAGGCCGTCTCATAAGGAGCTATGTATAGTCACCATTTTGTGTCTGCCATCTTGCGTAAGCATCCCTAGGACGTCTCAAGGCATCTTGTTTCTCATAAGAGCAGCCACCATCTTGTAGAAATAGATAGCTGCGAATGGCAAAGGGCTTAAGTAGGAATCGAACCGTTGATCTCATCATTAGACTATGTTTTTTCTTGTTCCTGATACTACGAACCTACGTATTAGGCGGAAAAATTTTGTCCGTTTTGCTCTACGATGCATCGTTTTCGAGATATTTAACATTTTGCATTTAAGCCTCCAAATTTAATGAATCGAACCTGCACGGCACGTTATACTCTCTACCATAGCTAAACCTGATCATGTTACGAAGACTCGCTTCAATACAAGCTAAAACAGAGCAAATGCCAAAGGGCCTAAGTAGGAACCGAACCGTTGATCCCATCATTAGACTATGATTTTCTTGTTCCTCATACTGCGAACCTAGGTATTAGGCAGAAAAATTTTGTCCGTTTTGCTCTACGGTGCACTGCTTTCGAGATATGTAACATTTTGCATTTAAGCCCTAAATTTAATGAATCGAACTAGCACGACACGTTAGCCTCTAAGCTAAGAGCAGCAGCCATCTTGCGCAAGCACCCTTAAGGCGTCTCATAAGGAGACGTGTATAGCCGCCATCTTGTGTCCGCCATCTTGCGCAAGCATCCTTAGGGCGTCTCTAGCCATCTTGTGCAAGGACCCTTAAGCCGCCTCATAAGAGCAACCGCCATCTTGCGCAAGCATCACTAGGGTGTCTCATAAGGAGCCTTGTATAACCACCATCTTGCGCAAGCATCCCAAGGGCGTCTCATAAGAACCTGTGTATAGCAGCCATCTTGCGTAAGCACCCTTAAGGAGTCATGTATAGCCGCCATCTTATGCAATTAGCGTCGAGAGAGGACTACTGTAGAATTTTTCTTTTTAAATTATCCACCACCACATTTCAAAGGTATCTAGCTAAAGATAGCAGCACTGCGTATGACAGGTGACGAATTTACATCTACTGCGATAAAGAGGGCAGCACGGTGCTCTCTGGATTAAAGATGGCGGATGATAGCTGTCAAAAAAGCACGTGGCTATGTTTACCAAACAAGAGCATGTAGAATTTGCCGCCACCACATTTCAAACTAAAGAGGGCAGCACTATGCTCTGTTGATTAAAGATGGCGGATGGTAGCTGTCAAAAAGCACGTGAGTTTGTTTCCAAACAAGAGCATGTGGAATTTTTCAATTTGCCGCCACCACATTTCAAAGGTATCTAGCTAAAGATGGCAGCACGGTGATTAAAGATGGCGGATGATAGCTAACAGAACTTTTCAAATTGCCCGCTACTACATGCTTAAGGTAGTAGCCATAAAGAGGGCAGCACGGTGTTCTGTAGATTAAAGATGGCGAGTGATAGGTGATGAAATTGCCCGCATGATAGCAGCACGGTGCTCTATTGATTAAAGATGGCGGATGACAGCTGTCAAAAAAGCACGTGGCTTTGTTTCCCAACAAGAGCACATATAATTTTTCAAATTGCCGCCACCACATTTCAAAGGTATCTAGCTAAAGAGTACAGCACTGTGCTCTGTTGATTAAAGATGGTGGATGGTAGCTGTCAAAAAAGCACGTGAGTTTGTTTCCAAACAAGAGCACGTGGAATTTTTCAATTTGCCGCCACCACATAGAGGGCAGCACGGTGCTCTCTTGATTAAAGATGGCTGCTGTCACGTGGAATTGTCTGCTACCACAGGTATCTAGCTAAAGAGGGCAGCACTGAGGTTTGCGATGCAAGATGGCTGCTGTCAAAAAGCATTTTTCAAATTATCCGCCACCACATTTCAAAGGTAAGTAGCTAAAGAGGGCAGCACTGTGCTCTATGGATTAAAGATGGTGGATGACAGCTGTCAAAAAAGCACGTGGCTGTCAAAAAGCACGTGGATTTGTTTATCTCGAGCTAGTGAGGTTAAGTTGGTAGCACTAAGGTTTAGGCCCGCCAAGATGGCAGCACTGCCGATGACAGGTGACGCAAGAGGGCAGCACAGCGCTCTGTAGTTTAAAGATGGCGGATGGCAGCTGTCAAAAAGCATGTGGCTGTCAAAAAGCACGTGGCTTTGTTTATCTCGAGCTAGTTAGGTTAAGTTGGCACTACTGAGGTTTATTCCCGTCAAGATGGCAGTACTGAGGTTAGCGATGCGTTGTTGTCTGTCAAAAAGCACGTGGCTTTGTTTACAAATCTGTCAAAAAGCACGTGGCTGTCAAAAAACACGTGGCTTTGTTTACCTCATGCTAGTTAGGTTAAGTTGGCACTACTGGGGTTTAGGCCCGTCAAGATGGTAGTACTGAGGTTTGCGATGCGTTGTTGTCTGTCAAAAAGCACGTGGCTTTGTTTACAAATCTGTCAAAAAGCACGTGGCTGTCAAAAAACACGCGGCTTTGTTTATCTCGAGCTAGTGAGGTTAAGTTGGCACTACTGAGGTTTAGGCCCGTCAAGATGGCAGTACTGAGGTTAGCGATGCGTTGTTGTCGATGACAGCTGTCAAAAAGCACGTGGCTTTGTTTACAAATTCAAATTTCCCGCGGGAGGTGGAGGAGGCATCTGGGAGGCCTCTGGCTGAGGTGGAGGTGGAGGTGGCCACTGGGAGGCCTCTGGCTGAGGTGGAGGTGGAGGTGGCCACTGGGAGGCCTCTGGCTGAGGTGGAGGTGGCCACCGGGAGCCTGAGGTGGAGGTGGCCGCCGAACTCTCCCATTATACTACTCGTATTCAAGGCACGCTAAATGCCCACCGCTACGTGCAGCATGTGCTGCGGCCGGTGGCACTCCCGTACCTTCAGGGGCTGCCCAATGCTCTGTTTCAGCAGGATAATGCCCGCCCACACACTGCTCGCATCTCCCAACAGGCTCTACGAGGTGTACAGATGCTTCCGTGGCCAGCGTACTCTCCGGATCTCTCACCAATCGAACACGTGTGGGATCTCATTGGACGCCGTTTGCAAACTCTGCCCCAGCCTCGTACGGACGACCAACTGTGGCAAATGGTTGACATAGAATGGAGAACCATCCCTCAGGACACCATCCGCACTCTTATTGACTCTGTACCTCGACGTGTTTCTGCGTGCATCGCCGCTCGCGGTGGTCCTACATCCTACTGAGTCGATGCCGTGCGCATTGTGTAACCTGCATATCGGTTTGAAATAAACATCAATTATTCGTCCGTGCCGTCTCTGTTTTTTTCCCAACTTTCATCCCTTTCGAACCACTCCTCCTTGGTGTTGCATTGTCACTGTCAGTCAGTGTACTTGGGTGAGATCATCATGAAAAATGGACTGGACAAAGAAGCACTTCAGGAGCGAGTACGCAAACTGGATATAGCTTACCAAACATCCCGCACAATCTACAACAAAACATGCCTTTCCCAAGACACCAAGATACGTCACTATGAAACAGTTCTGAAGCCAGTAGTTATATATGCAGCCGAAACCCTGTCTCTAAATGCCAACAAAGGACTCCTTGAAGAACTGGAGAAAAAAGAACGCAAAATTGTGAGAGGAATCTTGGGATCAAAGTAAAGAAATGGAATCCATCAAAAGAGATCCAACAAGGAAGTCTACAGCAAAATAGAGAAAATTACCGACACAATCAGAAAAAGACGGGCACGATTTTACGGTCATCTAAAAAGAATGGACGGAAGAAAGTTAACTAAAGAAATCTTTCACTTTTTTTATTCAAACCCCAAAACCACAATTCCCTGGTTTAGAAATACCAAAGAAGACCTGCAAATGCTACATATCTCAGCTGAAGACGCCCTTAACAGAGATCTCTTCCGCAAGAAAATATTGACGAACGGGCTAAAACGAGACGAGCAACCGAAGAGAAGACACGGTGCCCCTTGGACAGAGGAGCGTAAGCAGGGAAATTTGGGCTCTAAAGTTCAGTGTCAAATGCAACAAGACTTAACGTGGTCCTTGATGGCCCCAGCGAATTATATATATTTTTCTAACTTCTTATTGAAATGAAATGGCGTATGGCTTTTAGTGCCGGGAGTGTCCGAGGACAAGTTCGGCTCGCCGGATGCAGGTCCTTCGATTTGACTCCCGCAGGCGACCTGCGCGTCGTGACGAGGATGAAATGATGATGAAGACGACACATACACCCAGCCCCTGTGCCAGAGAAATTAATCAATGATGTTTAAAATTTCCGACCCTGCCGGGAATCGAACGCGGGGTCCCTGTGACCAAACGCCAGCACGCTAACCAGTTAGCCATGGAGAATTTCTCATTGATAGTGTTAATATTCAATTCAAAAAATATAATTTTGTCATTAACATGTCTGTAGGAACAAAGTAGGGAATTCCACAACCTGAACCAACAGGATATATTTTTTGTAAAATGTTCGTTTAATTGAATTTCAAACTTTAAACGACAGGAACTGAAGACAAAAATGTTTCGCAAAAAAGTTTCAAATTATTGTGAAATCTCTCTATTAAATATAAATATAAATAATAATGACTAATGGAATTTGGGAGCCATAAATATACAAATAAATAATTCTTAAACTTTGCCGGCTGTTGAAACTCATCTTCAGGGTCGTTGCCTTGTGACAAGGAGATCTGAATCACTTGATACCTAAAAAATTAATATTGGAAAAGGAGTCCATCTGGTAATTTCCCCCACCCATAGAAATTAAACAGAATATATATTAATCTCATACAATATACTTAGTCAATTAAACCTGTATTTACCTAGAAATCCGAGCAGAGCTCGTCGTGATACACCCTTGAACATATATAACAAAATAAAGAGAATATTGATATAAATAATAAATGTCTTAATTTATGAAATAACTCTCTCTCAATAACTGGTACTCAGTTTATTCCGCAACGCAAAATATTCACACGCAGTCATGACTCATTTTTCAAGAATGGACTCCACTTTGCTGATGGCGTTGGTATAGTTTGAAAAGGCCCAACACGTTACCTTACGTAGACTCTCCGTAGAATTATATATGGCTAACATTCATAACCATAGAATGTTGTTACACTCCAGCATCTTTCTCCCTGGTTCCTTCAACAGCAGATCTCGAACTCCCAACATGGCATGGGACATCTTCCCACAACTCGTACAAAACACCTCTCCGATTACCACCAGTATCACATCTGCACACTGCAAGCTGCAACTTCCAACTGCCGACGCGTGCTTGCACCACACTAGCCCAAGCCAACACAACAGCATCTTAAAATAGCCCAGTTCCTGGAATTTTCCACCTCAGCTCCGTCAACACGTAAACCCCCGCTCGGAGACTCGTCACGTACACAACCGGGAGATAAACTGAGTGATCGAAACACACTAGTCCCAAATAAAATATAGAGAGTATCCATAATAACGAGAGTTCCAAAAAGAGTTACTAAGCCGCGACGGCTAAATACACACATAAATGAAATATACACATGAATAAATAATAATCATAATAATAATAATAATAATAATTGTTACCGTGTTTTAGCGGTAGGTAGAGGCGTAAGAAGGTGCGGGCGTGAATGGGTTTCAAACTACGGAATCAAAGTTAATGTAAAAGTAATTTAAAATTTAACTAGGTTATATTTTCTTTTCAAAAACAAAGCAATAACAGACATGGCAGGTACAATGTAGCAAAACAAGGGGAGATACAATATTTACAGGTTTTGGGCTTCACGCCCTGACTTCTGCGATCAGCTCAGTTTTACCACAAACACAAGTTTTAACAGAGGGGCAGAAAACCCCATTCATCCCTAGGAGCCCCTGGCTCCGAATTACACAGAAAAGCCTCCACGAGGCATATGACACTCCATTTTCAAAAGAGCGATCCGCTCTTAAAATTTAAGCCTCTCAAAGGCCAAACCAAACTCTACCTTCAAGCTGTCCTTTAAGGACGTATTCACAGGGGTAAAATACCCAACCTACAGAGGTCTATTACATGAAAAGAAGGTTGATTACATGACCTCTAAAATAACAATTTGAGAGGAGGCGATCTTGCACTCCTAATACACTTTGTTTTTTTTAAAACCTAATCTGGCTCTGGGCCGCTAACGCAAGGGCTAATCCCATACTACAGAGGTGACTTGATAGCAATTTACATTACATTACGGAAGAATTGGTTGAGAAAATAAGTTCACCTTAAGACGATGTGAGTGGGAGCTCGAGAGGGTTAAGCACTCTCTATCCCGATATGTCGTTTTAAAATAGAATAGATACCAGTAGTTTTTACATTTTAGGAAAAGGTTACATGGTTGAACGCTTAGAACCCGCCCCGAAAGTTAAACTGCTGAGCAAGAAAAGAAAGAATTTATTAATCGGCCATTACCTTATTGTTGACCGCTGCCGAGGAAAGAGGCGCTCCCCGCCTCCTGCTATGTACTTAATACACTGAAAGATGGAACAGAAGTGGCCTGGAGACCCTAAAATCAGCAGTTTATATCCTCTCGCGGAAGATTCTAGGCGTTAGGGGAAATAAAACACCCTCCCACAAAAAATTTTATTGGCTAGGGAAAAGAAACCCCTACATAGAGGAAAAAGAAACACATTATTGGTGGAAAATTAATTAAAGAAATTCGGGATTGGCTAGATCCAAAATAAGGGGAAAAAGAGGGGTATACAGCCAACTTAAACCATGACAGAAAGAAATTTAACAAAGAACAAACTCTTGAAATAAAAATTTCTCCAACAAAATAGTTCTTTGATTTCGCACTAGGTTGCACTATTGTAATTCTTCAGTAGTGTCCTCTAGAAGAGAAAGTTCACACTTCTTACTTCAAGCGAAACAAAAACACATCAAAAGGGACACAGTTCAAAAACTCAAAATTTTCCACGTGGTGACATCTTCTGAGAAAGTAGAGAATTAATAGAATAGATAAAGTTCAACCTTCCTCCAGAAGAGGAGTTTCAACTGGCGCAACTTTTAAATAAACGGTGTAGAGGTGTACCGCCCGGTACAGACCTCCCCCCCCAAAAGTTCCTCCAGGGGTGACACATGAAATCAGTTTGAAACAAAGTCCAAGTAATGATGTTGATACGAAGATAGATAGCAGAAGCATTTACAAGATTTCTTAATTCAGTTTCAAAATGTTGTTGTTGCAGGAGAATGAAAGTCTTTATGTTTGTAAAATTTGAATTTCTGAAGATAAACTTTTAATACTTAAAGGTGAAGAAAAATTTTGCAATGTCCACCAAATATTGTAGTTGAATTCCCAAGTGTAGTTATTGCTTATGGTGACTGTCCATGTAGTTGATGTAGATTGAGTCGAATGGCCGGACCGGCCGTTGCAGCTTGCGTCCAACGGAGGCCGCTCGGACCCCTCAAGTACCCTGAGATACCGCTCGCCCGCACTATGAGGGGAGCAGAGGAGTTGAAGTACGCCGCGCCCGCGGTGAACAGATACAGGCTGCGGGCATGTAGCAGGTCGTGCGCCGCACATCAGCCTTGGCCGGGAGGAGAGCTCCGGCTCGCCGTGCACATGTCGTCCTCGCTGGAGAGGAGGGGGCCCATCCCCCTCCCCAGTCGCTGCACGGCGCTGCGCGGCTGCGGGGGCGCTGAAACATTAAAGCTAGGCGGCAGAATTGTGTTGGACAATCATTTTCTTTGAGGGTACAGGCTTGTAGAAAGAGTGAGGGGCCAGCGGCGTGCAGATATTCATGGTATTCATTAAGCCACTGTGTAGAGTGGAGCAGGAGACGGGAGCGTGGTAATGGCCGTGGCAAAGACAGGATGGCAGTTTAATGGGTCGGGGCAGGTTTCACAAACATGCTTACATAAGAAACAAAATCCTATAGAAGGGGCAGAATGCCTTAAAAGTGAAACTCAAAAAAAAAAAAATATATAACCTTCATATCCTTTCAAAATAATATGAAGCAAGTTAACACAGAAATTACACCGGTTTCACCTGGGACAGGTGAACCCTAAATATCCTCTCGGTGGCTGGATTACTTAGCAATAAGGTAACCGGCGTAAGAAAATCGAGAATGATACAAGGCCCATGAAATCTGGGGGCAAGCTTGCCCGCGGGAACAAAATTTTTGACCATAACCTGGTCACCTACCTTCAAGGTGGTGGGTCTCCGTCCACGATCATACCTTTCCCTAACCTTTTCATGAGATACTTTAAGATTAGCTTTAGCCTTCTTCCAAAGATCTTTAATGTTGTCCGGATCTATTGTCTCGGGCAGAATGTCATTCAGAGACCAGAGGTTAGAGAGCGGCGTGTTGGGAACGAACTTAAACATCAAAGAAGCTGGAGTAAATATGTGAGATTCATGAACCGCCGAATTCAAAGCAAAAGCTAACCAATGCAGGGACGTGTCCCACCTAGAATGATCTTCATGATGATAGGCAATAAGTGCGGACCTGAGATTACGGTTAACCCGTTCAGCCAGAGATGGTTGAGGGTAATAAGCAGATGTAGTTGCATGAGAGATGGACAAGTCAAAACAGAATTTACGAAACAGATTTGATGTAAAAGCTTTAGCATTATCAGATACAATGTATTGGCACGGACCAAAAGAAGCAAAAATAGAATTTAGGCAAGTAATGGTGGACTGAGCGGTAGCCAGCTTAGTCGGAAATAACCAGGAAAATCTTGTAAAACCATCTACACACACAAAGATGAACTTGTTGGCATTACCCTTTGACTGGGGGAAGGGTCCCACATAATCGATATACAGGCGTTCCATGGGGCGCGACGCTTGATGAGAAGACAAAAGGCCTACTTTAGTGGACATGGTGGGTTTACTGATCAAACAAGATTTACAAGCTTTTACAAGTTCCCGAATTTCACCGTCCATACCTTTCCATATGAACATTTCACGAATCTTTTCACGAGTTTTAAAGATTCCAAGATGCCCCCCCAATGGGGTCTCATGATAGTATTTGAAGATCATAGGTACAAGAACCGCTGGAACAACAACTTTCATCAACTTATCATGCCTCGAAGGGCAACATAGAACACCATTCCTTAGAACATAAGGGACAGCATGTTCCCCAGAAGAAAGGGTTTCCATTATCGGAGCCAGCGTAGGATCTTCACGTTGGTATTTCTCAATATCCCTAAAAAGCATGGGAGCATCTGTTAAGATGGCATTAACACCAGATAGTATGGACTCGGAAGGTGATGAACTGTCGACCGGTTCGTGGGTCTCTACGTCGTTATGAAACATACGGCTGAGTCCATCAGCAACAACATTTTCAGTACCTCTGATATGCCGTACATCGAATTGGAAGGCAGAAATACGGATGGCCCAACGGGCTATACGACCTGTACGACGCGGCCTACCTAAGACCCAGCTTAAGGCTTGATTATCTGTCTCCAAGTCGAATTTGACGTGTTCCAGATAGAGACGGAACTTTTCTAAGGCGAATAAGACTGCCAAACCTTCAAGCTCATATATGGAGTACTTTGCTTCTTGAGCTGACAATGTCCTAGACGCATAGGCGATGGGGCGCCTCCCTAGTTCAGTCTCTTGAAGAAGGACTGCAGCTACCGCCGACGACGACGCGTCGGTTTGGACGATGAATTTCTTCGAGAAATCCGGCATAGCAAGTACAGGGGCATTACAGAGAGCTAATTTAAGGTCTTCGAAAGCGGCTTGTTGAGAAGGTCCCCACTCGAATTTGATGCCTTTCCTACGAAGAAGGTTTAAGGGCGCCGCTCTATTAGCGAAGTTAGGAATGAACTTCCTGAAGAAATTCACCATGCCAATGAACCTGGCGATACCTTTAATGTCCTTGGGAGGTTTAAAATCACGGATGGCCTGTGTTCTAGAATGATCGACTGCTACACCGTCAGGTGACACAATATGCCCTAGGAATGACATAGAGGGCTTAGCAAAGGCAACCTTGGACAACTTAACAGTTAACCCAGCCTTACGAAGGCGATTGAGAACTTCTCGCAGATGATCTAGATGTTCTTCAAAGGTTTCGGAAAATACGACGACATCATCTAAGTAGTGATATAAGTACTCGAATTTGATGTCGGAGAAGACCCTATCTAGTAGCCTAGTGAGCACAGCTGCCCCCGTGGGGAGCCCGAAAGGCACGCGGTTGTATTCATATAAATTCCAGTCCGTGGCAAACGCTGTAAGATGTTTAGACTCTTCGGCAAGGGGAATTTGATTATAGGCCTGATTCAAGTCCAAGATGGTGAAGAACTTGGCCTTACGAAACCATGAAAAACAAGAATGAAGGTCGGGAAGGGGCACAGATTGCAACACCACCTTCCGATTGAGAGCCCTGTAATCAATGACAGGCCTGAAGCCTCCTTGGGGTTTCGGGACTAGAAAAATAGGCGAAGAATACGCTGACTTAGAGGGCCTAATAATACCATCCTTCAACATCTGATCGATGATTTCTTTCAGAGCCTTCATTTTAGGTGGAGATAGCCTATACGGTGGAAAACGGACAGGAATTGAATCCGTGACCTCAATTTTGTATTCAATAAGGTCAGTAACACCAAGAGTATCAGAGAACACCTCGGGAAACGACTGACACAGTTTCCGAATACTATCAGCCTGCTCCTCAGGAAGATGTCTAAGGTCTAACAACATCTCATCCTGGGTAGGCGAAATAGATGAACATGATACAGAATTACACTTTAACAAGGGAATTCTACAATTGGACGCAAATTTGAATGTGCACGACCTACTCTGGAGATCGAGCACAAGACCAGTGTGAGAAATGAAGTCCGCTCCCAATATGATGGGGCAAGACAAACGCTTGGCCACAAACAATTTGATCTTCCATGTAAATTTAAAAACCCGAATTTTGACATGTAAGGAACCTAGAATTTCTAATGGAGATGAATTAGCCGAAACATATTTAACAGGAGATGAGTCATAGTCAGGGAGTTTACAAACAGATTTCAATTTAGAATACCAATCAGCCGAAATAATGGAACAAACACTGCCTGAATCTAAGAGAGCTGTTATAGGCTCATTATTTAACTCAATCTTAAGAAAAGGAACAGGTGCGGGGGAATCCGCCGCGATCCTAAGACACTCTTTAGGGCATTCAAAAGATAAATTTGAAGGCTGGTCGTTCTCTGCATTTACAACCTGTTTACTAGGGGCTATGTCTCGGGAAGATGGATTAGTCGGCTCAGCCGACGCCACTAGTCACTTTTTATTATTGGAATAGCTGGAATTTGCACCAGAAGTTGAGCAGGAGGGGGTGCTATTTGAGTTTGGGCAATTCTTGGCGATATGTGAGAAGGCCCCACACTTAAAACAGCCTTGTGATGACCCTGCTCCATTCCTTGTCCCACTTGACTTGATCAGAGGACACTTATTCCGCAGATGTTCAGGCGACCCGCAAGCATAACATTTACGGGGATTGACTGGTCGGCGAGGTGGAGGCCGAGTGTTACTAAAGGAAGGCGGGGGTTCTTTCGCGACACGCAAAGAATCGGCGTATCTAACTCCTTCCGCTGAGACGGCCAATGCTTCAAGTTCAGAGAAGGTTTGCGGACACGCCGCGAAACACAAATATGACCTGTAGGATGGCGAAATACCTTCTACAATAGCCTGCACAATCTGATCTTCAGGAAAGTGCAGAGCAAACACCCTAGTGTAGAATTTGATATCTTGAATGAAATCAGCCAAGTTTTCATCCAAGCGCTGTACACGGTAATAGTACTTCTGAATCAGGGAGGACCTGGCCCTAGCCGGGATGAAGTTAGCTAGCAAATGGGCATGGAAATCCTCAATAGATGATTGCTCGGCAATGGCTCTTACGATTTTATCAGAGAGAATACCAATAGCATACGGATAGATAATCTGCAAAATTTGACATGGCGAAAGAGAAAAAACCAGAGCATGATCCTGAAATTCCACTAGAAATCTTAAAAATGAAATTACATCACTGGTGGTGTTGACGGAAAACTTAGAGATACCTCTAAGCAACATTGCCAATGGATGAGGCAAGCTACTGAACCCAGGTGACATAGTCGTTAAAGGTTTCAATGGCAAAGAAGTTAATTCAGAGCGGATGTTACCCAATGACGCACGGCGTTCAGATTCGTTGTTCGATGGGGCAGAGATAGTTTGAGCAGCAACGGTTATCCTATTGACTTCTCCCTGAGGAGGCTCTTCATCACTACCTACGTTCACTGTGGCGGGTTGATCAGTTTTGGGAGGAACTTCGCCGGTTAGCAATTGAGTGACCTTATTAGACAATTCAGAAATAGTTTCAAGGAGCGTATTAGCGTCCTTCCTCTGAACGTCATTCACCTTTAGAGACAACAGATCATTAACTCTATTTGCAAAGTGATACAGCCTGCCTTGCACACGCTTAATTTGATTAGGAGACGGATCGTTTTCATCAAAAAAGCTGACTACAGATGCTAGCCCAGTAATATTCTCGACGATCGTGGAAAGAGAGTCATCAATTTCTTTCTCTCCCAAATTGGGGATGGAAATGGGCAAATCAAGGGACTCTCTAAGCTTGTTGGTGTCGATTGCAACCGTGCCTCCAGATTGCACATTTCTGATAGTTAACTCGTATATCAACTCCTCTTTGCGCAAATAGTTAAGGAGGAGAACATCGCGAGGGCCGGGCATGATGACAGAACAATGTTGAAAAACTCAAAAAATTCCAGCAACTGAGACAATTGTTAGAGTTCGAATCAAAGCAATGTTTAGCCGTAAAAAGGGGCTAAATTGAGACCCATTCAACCACGCTCTGCTACCACTTGTTACCGTGTTTTAGCGGTAGGTAGAGGCGTAAGAAGGTGCGGGCGTGAATGGGTTTCAAACTACGGAATCAAAGTTAATGTAAAAGTAATTTAAAATTTAACTAGGTTATATTTTCTTTTCAAAAACAAAGCAATAACAGACATGGCAGGTACAATGTAGCAAAACAAGGGGAGATACAATATTTACAGGTTTTGGGCTTCACGCCCTGACTTCTGCGATCAGCTCAGTTTTACCACAAACACAAGTTTTAACAGAGGGGCAGAAAACCCCATTCATCCCTAGGAGCCCCTGGCTCCGAATTACACAGAAAAGCCTCCACGAGGCATATGACACTCCATTTTCAAAAGAGCGATCCGCTCTTAAAATTTAAGCCTCTCAAAGGCCAAACCAAACTCTACCTTCAAGCTGTCCTTTAAGGACGTATTCACAGGGGTAAAATACCCAACCTACAGAGGTCTATTACATGAAAAGAAGGTTGATTACATGACCTCTAAAATAACAATTTGAGAGGAGGCGATCTTGCACTCCTAATACACTTTGTTTTTTTTTTAAACCTAATCTGGCTCTGGGCCGCTAACGCAAGGGCTAATCCCATACTACAGAGGTGACTTGATAGCAATTTACATTACATTACGGAAGAATTGGTTGAGAAAATAAGTTCACCTTAAGACGATGTGAGTGGGAGCTCGAGAGGGTTAAGCACTCTCTATCCCGATATGTCGTTTTAAAATAGAATAGATACCAGTAGTTTTTACATTTTAGGAAAAGGTTACATGGTTGAGCGCTTAGAACCCGCCCCGAAAGTTAAACTGCTGAGCAAGAAAAGAAAGAATTTATTAATCGGCCATTACCTTATTGTTGACCGCTGCCGAGGAAAGAGGCGCTCCCCGCCTCCTGCTATGTACTTAATACACTGAAAGATGGAACAGAAGTGGCCTGGAGACCCTAAAATCAGCAGTTTATATCCTCTCGCGGAAGATTCCAGGCGTTAGGGGAAATAAAACACCCTCCCACAAAAAATTTTATTGGCTAGGGAAAAGAAACCCCTACATAGAGGAAAAAGAAACACATTATTGGTGGAAAATTAATTAAAGAAATTCGGGATTGGCTAGATCCAAAATAAGGGGAAAAAGAGGGGTATACAGCCAACTTAAACCATGACAGAAAGAAATTTAACAAAGAACAAACTCTTGAAATAAAAATTTCTCCAACAAAATAGTTCTTTGATTTCGCACTAGGTTGCACTATTGTAATTCTTCAGTAGTGTCCTCTAGAAGAGAAAGTTCACACTTCTTACTTCAAGCGAAACAAAAACACATCAAAAGGGACACAGTTCAAAAACTCAAAATTTTCCACGTGGTGACATCTTCTGAGAAAGTAGAGAATTAATAGAATAGATAAAGTTCAACCTTCCTCCAGAAGAGGAGTTTCAACTGGCGCAACTTTTAAATAAACGGTGTAGAGGTGTACCGCCCGGTACAATAATAATAATAATAATAATAATAATAATGACAATAATAATAATAATAATAATATCTGACCGGGGTTTGTCAGGTTACAATACTCCCCCTTTGTTTTCCAACAGATGCAAATGTTGGCAAAACAACACAAATCAGGTGGCTGATGGCCCAAGGACAGCTCCTCAAACTACCCATCAAATATACAATATACAACATTAGGGATCCCGATGGTATCTCCTCAAATTGAACACATTATAAGTTCCAATACATTTCCTATTAGCATCAATTAAGGAATATGCACACCTCCCTATCCTTCTCGCAACAATAAAAGGACCCTTAAACAATTGAAAAAACTTAGACATGGTCTTATCCTCAGCGTTAGATGGGTGAGGCACTCGCAACAATACTTCATCTCCTACCTCTAAACTATCAGAGCACCTATTCTGAACTATCCTCGCACGTTTCTGACCAGACTTAACCAGCTTCTCCCTAGCAAGCTGTACAAATAGATCCTGAGGAACCTCCTCCACGCTCTCCAACCTCAATATCTTGGCCAACTCAAAATCAGGCTTCTGCTGATCCTCAGCTATCCGACGGTTCATAAGCCTAGCATCTAAACACAGTCTCACAGACCCATCCTTCTTGCCAATAACAACCAAAGGATTAACGTACTTGCTACAGGAAGGCTCAATAATCTTACCTGTAAGCATATTATGTATCACTTCCTGTACCGCCTGAGCATGAGCATGAGGAATCGGATATCTAGGACTATTAAAACTAGACCTATCTAAAATATCAAATGAGTGTTCGTACACAGTAGTACACCCTAATTCACCAGAGAACACCTCCTTGTTCTCCATCAAAACATTCAAAAGTTCCCTCTTCTACTGCTCCTCCAGGCGTGTCTGTCGCACCGCTTTCTCTACCTCACTGACCAAATCCTGACTTTCCGATGCCATACTGTCATTAATTCTGATACTTGCATTATTAACTTTAACATCGACTTCATCCTCAACAATTTCCTCAATAACCTGAATATGACTACAATGAAGCACAAAACTACTCCTATCCACCTGATAATTAAGCTTAATCGGTTTACGTTCTTCACCAACAAGAAATTTCAAAACAGCAGTATCATAGTCAATCACACACTTGGTTTCAGATAGCCAGTCATTCCCCAGTATAACGGAATATACCAGATTAGGCACAACAAGACAACATTGCAACATGGTCTGACCACCAACCTCAATAGGAACAATAACCTGACTACGAATACGATTACTCTTAGCACCAGCTGCTGTGATAATAAATGTGTTCCTCACAGGAATCTCCTCAATAATCTCACCTCTGCGACGAGCTTCCTCACAAAATTTAAAATTTACACAAGACTTATGACTCCCCGAGTCTACAAGCAATTTCTCCTTCACACCCCATATGGTAGCCTCCATAGCTGGGTTGATCAATAATTCAGACGAACCACCTTCCTTAGCACTATCCTGGTCACACAACAAATCCTTACCAACATCAATCTCAAAAGCCTCCCTGATAACATGGATTTGCACATCAAGTGGGGATCTCCTAACGGACCTATTTAGGACATCCCGTTGGAGTTTAAATTCTGATTCTGCTGATTACCACTATTATTACCTCTCTCATCCCTTCTCCCCCTATCATTCAAATCCCTAGACTGATTACTAGAATTAAAATTCCTACTATCTTGATTCCTGAAATTAATCCTGGTTTCTTCCTGCCTATTCCCATTACCCTGATCCCTTCTGCTATAGTCATTCCCATTCCTACGATTACTTTCAAATGCTACTCCTCTCCTGTGATTATTTTCCCCCACACTCCTATGTCCTACCTGCCTACCCAAAGAATCGAAACGTTGCAACAGCCCTTCCATTCCCTTAATGGTCTTAACCTGCTGGATGCACATGGCCAACTGAATATCTTCATTAAAATGTCTAGCCATCCTCCTAACAATATCCTGCTCTGGCAAACTCTCTTCTAAGTTCTGACTAATAGCCACGTGCACAAGAAAATACTCCGTACGAGAAATACCCTCATTACCCTTATACTTCCCAGCCATAATCCTATCTCTTTCCCTACCCTGAATCTCCTCATCCCAAAACTTATCCATAAACAACTCCCTGAATCCCCTTAAACCCTTAATATGACCTCTATAAACATCATACCAACTCCTAGCTTCACCCGTAAACGCACTTGCTAACATATCATCTACCAAGTCCCACTCTAACACACCTTCTTCCAAGCTCCTAGTAAAACGTTTCTCCACTACCTTGAGAAATTCCAGAGGGTTAAACTGCTTACCATTAAACTTAGGCAGCTCAATTTCCTTAATAATATGCCTTTGTATGCTAGAACTCTGAACATCACCTGAGGACCTGACTGATTGAATCTTTTCGTCAACCCTCTGTAATACATCTGCCTTCCATACATCAATATGACTAGCGTTCTCTCTGACCTGATGTTCAATTACACCTTGTTTACTTATCACATTGTGAATACTGTTAAAGTTATCTAAAATTTTATCCTGACATTTAGAATTATTTTCAACAAGTTTAGCTTCAAGATTATTAGCAACGTTACAAATTACTCGGTTAAATTCACTTTTATTTGATTCAGATATACCCCTAATTTCTTCAATTTGCCTATCATGCTCAGACAATTTACAATTAATTTCTACACATTGATAGTTTAATTCCTTCCTCATCTCCATAATACCTGAATCGACTTTCTCACTTAACCTCTTTACTTGATTATCCATCCTATCACTAATTTCCTGAACTTGTTTTTCAATTTTAGCAACATTAATTTCCATTTTCTGATTATTATCCTCAAGTTTACTTTCAAGTTTCTGTGTTAACTCATCATTCTGCTCTCTAAGTTTACTTTCAAGTTTATTAGTAAATTCACTCAAAATATGAACTAATTGGTCTAGCTGCTGGTCACTATTATCGCTACTCTGCTCTGATAGAGATGATGAAGCATTGTCCCCGGTTACCATCGAATCTAACACAACATTTAAATTATTATCGCCCATTGTGGCTTCACTCTCTGAATTAATCATGTCAACGGTATAGTTTGCTCCCCCTGTACTACAATTAATATGCACTTTCCTTTCCACACTCCTATTTCTTAATTTTAACAGATTAATATTTTCTCTCGTCCAACTCATCACCTTGCGTTTCCCACATACGCAAAATTTCCACAAGACATATTATACACTCCACAGCGAACAAGAAATCTCCACAACAACTGTACATATCATGAAATCTGAGAGCAACTATACCATTTCTGTGTGCATACCCTATCGTGACTCAGATCAGTCTTGCCCCACGTTGCTAGCGACATTGAAATCTCTCTATTAAATATAAATATAAATAATAATGACTAATGGAATTTGGGAGCCATAAATATACAAATAAATAATTCTTAAACTTTGCCGGCTGTTGAAACTCATCTTCAGGGTCGTTGCCTTGTGACAAGGAGATCTGAATCACTTGATACCTAAAAAATTAATATTGGAAAAGGAGTCCATCTGGTAATTTCCCCCACCCATAGAAATTAAACAGAATATATATTAATCTCATACAATATACTTAGTCAATTAAACCTGTATTTACCTAGAAATCCGAGCAGAGCTCGTCGTGATACACCCTTGAACATATATAACAAAATGAAGAGAATATTGATATAAATAATAAATGTCTTAATTTATGAAATAACTCTCTCTCAATAACTGGTACTCAGTTTATTCCGCAACGCAAAATATTCACACGCAGTCATGACTCATTTTTCAAGAATGGACTCCACTTTGCTGATGGCGTTGGTATAGTTTGAAAAGGCCCAACACGTTACCTTACGTAGACTCTCCGTAGAATTATACATGGCTAACATTCATAACCATAGAATGTTGTTACACTCCAGCATCTTTCTCCCTGGTTCCTTCAACAGCAGATCTCGAACTCCTAACATGGCATGGGACATCTTCCCACAACTCGTACAAAACACCTCTCCGATTACCACCAGTATCACATCTGCACACTGCAAGCTGCAACTTCCAACTGCCGACGCGTGCTTGCACCACACTAGCCCAAGCCAACACAACAGCATCTTAAAATAGCCCAGTTCCTGGAATTTTCCACCTCAGCTCCGTCAACACGTAAACCCCCGCTCGGAGACTCGTCACGTACACAACCGGGAGATAAACTGAGTGATCGAAACACACTAGTCCCAAATAAAATATAGAGAGTATCCATAATAACGAGAGTTCCAAAAAGAGTTACTAAGCCGCGACGGCTAAATACACACATAAATGAAATATACACATGAATAAATAATAATAATAATAATAATAATAATAATAATAATAATAATAATAATAATAATAATGACAATAATAATAATAATAATAATATCTGACCGGGGTTTGTCAGGTTACAATTGTAACACTGTAAATAGGTTAGTGAGAATACGGCACACGTTCATACGACCTTCTTCTTCCAGATGTCTTCAGCAGTCAGCTCCGTAAGTGGTGGTAACTCCATCAATCAATCAATCAATCAATCAATACTGATGTTATATGATAGATTACCTATCTGTTGTTTACCTAGTCTTTTCTTAATTGCAAAGAATTTGTTAATTAATAAACATCTCCCTTGGCAAATTATTCCAATCCTTAACTCCTCTTCCTATATACGTAGCCTATATTTGCCCCAACTTTATCTTCATATTGTGATCTTTCCTACTTCTAAAAACCCTTCTCAAACTTATTCGTAACTAATGCCATTCCACGCCGTCTCTCTACCGACAGCTCGGGAAAAAACCGCTTAGTCGATCAGCTCGTCTCTTTTCTCCCAAACAGTACAACATTTTCGTAACGCTACACTTTTGTCGGAAATCACCCAGAACAAATTGAGTTGCTTTTCTTTGGAATTTTTCCAGTTCTAGAATCAAGCAATCCTGGTCCCATACACTGGAACCATACTCTAGTTGGGGTCTTACCGGTGACTTATATGCCCTCTCCTTTAGATCCTTACTACTATCCCTAAATGTCCTCATTACCATGTGAAGAGATCTCTACCCTTTGTTTACAATTCCGTTTATGTGATTACCACATTTAATATTTTTCCTTGTTATATTTACACCTAGGTATTCATACATACAGTTACCCCATGACTCTTCACGGAACATCCTGTGCAAAGCGAAAGGGTTAACAATGAAGTCGTTCTCGAGATTCGAACACAAGTAAAAAACAAACTGGAAACATAAGCTTGTGTGTAAATACGTAATGACGTAGAAGACATGGAATATTGCAATAAACAGTGATATTAACACTACGTAGGTCGATCACAGTACATAGCAAAGGGGGAAACAAATATGATATTAACTGAACTTTACGGTGAGTATTATTCTAACAAGTAAATAATAATAATAATAATAATAATAATAATAATAATAATAATAATAATAATAATAATAATAATAATAATAATAACGTCTTAGAAAAAGTGATACAAGAATGGCGCAAACAGAAATCGGTCCTCAAAATTCACCAACCAATCAGTTTAGGCAGAGGAAAACTAGCGATAGATTGCCCAGCATTTGGGGACGACTTAGCAATATTAATCGAGACATTTCAACAGCCAAAAATCAGATTGAACTCCTGAAAGAAAATGCGGAAATGTCGGCCTTTAGATATATTTTGAAAAGACAGAAGACCTGCAACAAACAGGCACCATTGGAGACAAGATATGGAAAAATTAAACGAGTATCACAATTTAAGTAGCTTGGTGAAACAATCTAGGAAAATGGACTCGAAACAAAAGCCAATGAAATTACATGGAAACTGCATATCGATTAACCCAAAAGATCTATAACAAAAAATGTATCTCCAAGCACACAAAACTAAGACATTACAATACAGTCATTAAACAAGAATGTCGTTATGGACCAGAGATGCTGATTGTAAACAGGAAAGCAGACACTGAAAACACTGAGAAAAAGGAACGCAAAATCATAAAAAAAATTCTAGGCCCAAAAGTCACCAACGGATAATACCAACTTAGAGGCAGACAAGAAATCAAACAATACACAAATATTCACAATAATATTAGAAAACGCAGGCTAAGATTCTATGGTCATATTAAAAGAATGCAGCCAGACAGACTTACCAAACAAATAGTCGAATTCTATAAAAACAGGAGTGAGGCTAAAGCAGACACAATGAAATGGATTGGCGAAATCAAAACCGATTTGGAACCGGCAGGAATTACAGCAATTTGACCAATTGGAAAGACCAAAGAAGAAGACTGGAACAACTTGGTGTGAAGACAGAAAGGAAACCCACAGTAAAAGAATGAAAGAAATATGGGCAGAGAGGAAGGTAAATGAACGCCTCTAAGTACTTTGCGTTGTCTTAATGGGCTTATTCACATGTAATAATAATGATAATAATAAAAAATAATAATAACCTAACATTAAAAACTTCTCCACTTGCCATATAATTTTCTTTCTTTTTAGGTTGGTAGACCTGGAACTCCTGAGAATCGAACGGTATGTTGTTATTATCGACCAACACAAGAGGTAGACTGTAAGCAATTCCATGGGGCTATGAGCCCGGGGTAGTGATACCGCAGGGCAAACAGCGGAGCCAGATACTCCAGGGGGCATATGACAGGAGCACCATCAGTATTATCAACCCGCCTTCTGATGGATGAATCAGAGTCGACGGCCGACTGTTCACATCATTGGGTACATAATTTATATTTAAAGGATATCTCAATGTCATTTATTTCCTTGCTAATGTATGCCAAATTTTGCGAGACAGTTAATATAAAGTCCGGCAGCTTGACTGAATAGCCAGGTGGAGGCCTTCGATCTGTAGGTGTCCGGGTTCGATTACTAGCCGAGCCACGGATTGGGAGCTGGGTGTTTCTGGTCGCCACAATACACATATCACACTACCAACCGCCGGGCTGAGTGGCTCAGACAATAAAGCACTAGTCTTCTGATCACAACTTGTTATGTTCGATCCTAGCTCAGTCCGGTGGTTTTTGAAGGTGCTCAAATACGTCAGCGTCGTGTCAGTAGATTTACTGGTACGTTACTGAACTCCCGCGGGACAAAATTCCGGCACCTCGGAGTCTTCGAAAACCACAGAGAGTAGTTAGTGGGACGTAAAGCAAACAACATTATTATTATTATTATTATTATTATTATTATTATTATTATTATTATTATTATTATTATTATTATTATTATTAACTCATGAATGCTCTCTCGCCAGTTGGTAATTAAACTTGACTGGAAGAAATGTTTTTTTTAAATTGATTTAGTCATGCAATCCTTCATTCATTCATTAATTCATTCATTCATTCATCGTTTATTATTATTATTATTATTATTATTATCATCATCATCATCATCTGTTTACCCTCCAGGTTCGGTTTTTCCCTCGGACTCAGCGAGGGATCCCACCTCTACCGCCTCAAGGGCAGTGTCCTGGAGCTTCAGACTCTTGGTCGTGGGATACAACTTGGGAGAATGACCAGTAACTCGCCCAGGCGGCCTCACCTGCTATGCTGAACAGGGGCCTTGTGGAGGGATGGGAAGATTGGATGGGATAGGCAAGGAAGAGGGAAGGAAGCGGCCGTTGCCTTATGTTAGGTACCACCCCGGCATTCGCCTGGAGGAGAAGTGGGAAACCACGGAAAATCACTTCCAGGATGGCTGAGGTGGGAATCGAACCCACCTCTACTCAGATGACCTCCCAAGGCTGAGTGGACCCCGTTCCAGCCCTCGTACCACTTTTCAAATTTCGTGGCAGAGCCGGGAATCGAACCCGGACTTCCGGGGGTGGCAGCTAATCACGCTAACCACTACACCACAGAGGCGGACATCATCATCATCATTATTATTATTATTATTATTATTATTATTATTATTATTATTATTATTATTATTATCATCATCATCATCATCTGTTTACCCTCCAGGTTCGGTTTTTCCCCCGGACTTAGCGAGGGATCCCACCTCTACCGCCTCAAGGGCAGTGTCCTGGAGCTTCAGACTCTTGGTCGGGGGATACAACTGGGGAGTATGACCAGTACCTCGCCCAGGCGGCCTCACCTGCTATGCTGAACAGGGGCCTTGTGGAGGGATGGGAAGAATGGAAGGGATAGGCAAGGAGGAGGGAAGGAAGCGGCCGTGGCCTTAAGTGAGGTACCATCCCGGCATTCGCCTGGAGGAGAAGTGGGAAACCACGGAAAACCACTTCGAGGATGGCTGAGGTGGGAATCGAACCCACCTCTACTCAGTTGACCTCCCGAGGCTGAGTGGACCCCGTTCCAGCCCTCGTACCACTTTTCAAATTTCGTGGCAGAGCCGGGAATCGAACCCGGACCTCCGGGGGTGGCAGCTAATCACGCTAACCACTACACCACAGAGGCGGACTATTATTATTATTATTATTATTATTATTATTATTATTATTATTATTATTATTATTATTATTATTATTATTATTATTATTATTATTATTATTTACAGCGTTCAATGTATAACCTTAGCATAATCTCAGAAAAATACTCAATTGAAATATCCCCTGAGAAAACTAAGATAATTGCTTTCTGTGGCAAAGAACCAGTAAAAAGCAAGATCTGCGTAAATAATAACATATTAGAAAGAGTAAGGTAAGAGTGTATTCTGCCCGAAAGCAGGTCCGAGCCTCCACAGAGGTTTTCCTGAGCTGGAGTTTACGTTCGGTAGGGTGGCCAGTTCCTTTCCGCTCCTCCATTCGCTTACCCCCCACCAACAGCGCGTGGCAACCCATCCAAATCTTGACCACGCCCAATGTTGCTTAACTTCGGAGATCTCACGGGATCCGGTGCTTCAACACGGCTACGGCCGTTGGCTTCGAAAGAGTAAATAATTTTACTGTAAATACCTCGGCTACAAACTGTCTTTGTTTGAAGAAATAGACATACCCGAAAAAATCTCCAAATTCAACAGAAGTTTGGGAATCATCAATTAAGTTTTTAGACCAACATTTGTTCAAAAACACACCCGTACAATAATCTATAAAACCTTGGCAAGACCTTGACTTTGCTATGGAAGTGAAGCGTGGACCCTGAGGAAATGCGACGAGAGAAGAATAACTACAGATGAAATGAAATACATGCGTCGAACAGCAGGTGTCACTAAGTGGGAACACAAAAGAAATACAGAAGTGCTGAATGACCTTAAAAGCAGACCTACCGAGCTCGATAGCTGCAGGGGCTTGAGTGCGGCCAACATCCAGTATTCGGGAGATAGTAGGTTCGAACCCCAATGTCGGCAGCCCTGAAGATGGTCTTCCGTGGTTTCCCATTTTTTACATCAGGATGTACCTTCATTAAGGTCACGAACGCTTCCTTCCCACTCCTAGACCTTTCCTATCCCATCGTCACCATAAGACCTATCTGTGTCGGTGCGACGAAAAGCAACTAGCAACTAGGGTATCAGAGAAATCGGCTATAACACCTAAACATGATGGACAGAAGCAGGATCCCCAAAGCAGTCATAAACTACTGCCCCCGTGGGAAGAGATCTCTGGGACGCCCCAGGAGGAGATGGCGCGGAAATGAAAATCTTTTGTGTAGACCGTAACAGTTCTTCTATAAGACTAATAAACTTACATGAAAGGATGATTATTATTAGTAACAAATACATCACAGTTGGGAAATATCCCGTGGGATATGTTTTAATTACGCAACAAGAAAAACAACAACTACAACAACAAGACTACAACAAGCAATTCCATGGCGAGACAATATTACAAGAAATTTTCCTAGTTTAACATACTAAATCCAGCATCATCATAAATAAATTCGCACACAACTTAAGTATTTCCAGAGCTTAACACCACGGCTTAAAATACTATAGGTTGATCTTACTACTAGTCTAACATTACACTACAAGTGATAATAAAGTAAAAAATCATAACTACCTAACAACAACGACAAGACTACAACAAGAGCAATTCCATTGAAAGAAATTATTACGAGACATACTACTAGTTTAACATTCTAAATCCATCATCATCATATACAAATTCACACACAACTTAAGTATTTCGAGTGCTTACCGTTACAGCATTCAATACTCAGGTTGAGCTTACTACTAGCTTTACATTACACGTGATAATGCGTAAAGTTAAAACTTAATTACCCAACTACTACTACTACTACTACTACTACTACTACTACTACTACTACTACTACTACTACTACTACTACTACAAGAGTACAACAAGCAATTCCATGGAAAGAAAATATTGCAAGAAATACTACTAGTTTTACATTCTCAAGCCATCATCATCATATACAAATTCACACACAACTTAAGTATTTGCAGTGCTTAACCCTACGGCTTACAATACTATAGGTTGAGCTTACTACTAGCTTTACATTACAAGTGATAATGCGTAAAGTTAAAACAAGATACTACTAGTTTAGAAATGTAAATTCAAGTATCAACATAATACACATTTACACACAACTTAAGTATTTGCAGTGCTTAACACTACGGCTTACAATACTATAGGCTGAACTTACTACTAGCTTTACATTACAAGTGAGAATGCGTAAAGTTAAAACATAATTACCCAACAACAACAACAACAACTACTACTACTACTACTACTACAAGAGTACAACAGGCAATTCCATGGAAGGAAATTATTACAATAAATACTACTAGTTTAACATTCTAAATCCATCGTCATCATAATACAAATTCACACACAACTTAAGTATTTCGAGTGCTTACCATTACGACTTTCAATACTCCAGGTTGAGCTTACTTCTAGCTTTACATTACAAGTGATAATGCGTAAAGTTAAAACTTAATTACCCAACAACAACAACAACTACTACTACTACTACCACTACTACTACTACTACTACTACAAGAGTACAACAGACAATTCCACGGAAAGAAATTATTGCAAGAAATACTACTAGTTTAACAATGTAAATCCAGCATCATCATATACATATTCACACACAACTTAAGTATTTCCAGTACTTAACACTACGGCTTATAATATAGGCTGAGCTTACCACTCGCTTAACTGTACAAGTCATAATAAAGTAAAGTTGAAACTTAATTACACGTCAACAACAACTACTACTACTACAAAAAGAAGAGTTCAACACGCAATTCCATGGAAAGAAAAATGTTACAAGAAATACTAGCAGTTTAACGTTCTAACTTATAGGTTGAGCTTAGTGCTAGATTAGCATTACAAGTGATAAAAAAAGTCAAATTAATACTTAATTACCCAACAACAATAACGACAACAACAACAGTACAACAAGCAATACTACTAGTTTAACATTCTAAATCCAGCATTCGATTCATTCATAATGTATGTTGTTAAAGGAGAAAAACTCTATAGACTTGTTACACAAATACAACTTCCCTATAGACTGCCATGTCTTTTAGCGTTCAGTCTGCAAGCCTCTGTGAATGAACGAAGTGCCTCTATTTGTTACTATCACTATGGACTAGTTTATTTCGTTGAGTTAGTTAAATAAAGAGAGAAAATACAATTATGATACAAATTCTGTTTGGAAATAAAGGCAGAAATTCGGTGCAGGGACATTGCTAGGTTCAGAGAAGCGCTGCCATCTGGTAACAATGGGCCCGCAGTTAGTGACCCCTATGGACGATTAGACGAGACATTACCGCCACCACACTGGCTTTTGTTTGGGCTGACCAAAGCCTCCTGCCGAGCGAAAAATGGACCGTGACCAGGCCCTGCTGTAGTTATGGAAACGGCGCGTAACAATTAAGTTTGAAGCTGGCAGGGCAATTCATAATAGGAACTTAACTAAAGTGAAGTGTGGTCCGGCCATTTAGTGGATCCCGTTTGTAGTGACAAACACTGGGGTGAGGAGGGCTTACACATTATCTTCAATTTCTGCCGACGAGCTGAACAATCCAGAAGAAAGCTGGGCACTTTAAAATCCTCAATGGTGGCTGGGGATTATTCTATTGGTGGTGCCAGCAAATACAAACATTTGTTAAAGGAACTTTCATCGTTCCAAGAACACACAGTGCATGTTTACCTATTCTATAATTTACATTAAATCGCGTTATTTAACAATGCTATTGTACAAGAGAGTACTTTTAATTAGGTATCAATTGAAACGAATGTACAAATTGAAAAATCAATATACCGTATATATTTATTTTAATCCACATGCATTATTCTTAAAATTCCAGTTTTAACCATTCAATGAGCAATATTACTTATTTTAAATGTGATGGTTTTTCATTCCACAAATAAGAGATTGTTACCAGAAAAATATTTTTAAAATATCTCTTCATAAGATACTGTAACTTTATTTATTTTTATCTCAGTCAAAATGTTAGGAGTTTTGAATGTTAAATGGTTAAATGCAACGGTATATGGGAAGTTATACGATTACTGCAGCTACTGTCAAACTTCAGTCTTAGGGATGTCCTGGCTCACGAATTCTCTGAGGTAAACAATAATTTATTTGTTTTACTTTAACTGTTTAAAGTTTACCCCACTAAAGCTAATTAGAAAAAAACATACAATAAAAGACTGTTCAATTTTTAATACACTAGCGACCCCTAGCGAGTTCGTCTGCAAGGCAGAAGTAAATAGACACTTGTAAAATCATAAAGCAGATATAACAAGCAAGTGTTTTCTCCTTTGCACATGTGCAATGCTGCGCATTTAGGGGCTACGATGATTATTGAACAAATTAACAACCTCTCAGAACAAGAATATGAAGAAAAATAACGTAGGACCCACTCACTAAGAATAATTGTTCCAAAACCTCGAACGACATATTAAAATGAACACATGTTTGCTTCAGAGAGGAATAAATAACCATGCCTATTGCACAAACACTTGATTACAATGTCAGTAGGCGCTAAACTGAAATTTACGAAATGCCTTACCACGTCAATCACTAATAATCTGCATTTAGGGCATTCGCTCAGGTGACAGATTCCCTGTCTGTTGCTTAGTCTTTTCTTAAATAATTGCAAAGAATTTGGAAATTTATTGAACGTCTCCCGTAGTAAATTATTCCAATCAGTAACGCCTCCTCTAAACGAATATTTGACCCAATTTATCCTCTTGAATTCCAACTTTATCTTCTTTCCTACTTTTAAAACACCACTCAAACTTATTTTCCTAATAATGTCAATCCATACCAACGCATCACTGACAGCTCGGAACATACCACTTAGTCGAGCAGCTCCTTTCCTTACTCCCAAGTCTTCCCAGCACAAACTTTGCAAAAATTTTGTAACACTGCTCTTTTGTCGGAAATCATTCAGAACAAATAGAGCTGCTTTTCTTATGATCTCTTCCACTTTTCGAATCAAGTAATCCTGGTGAGGATCCCTTACATTGGAACCATACTCAAGTTGGACCGCTGCATCCTTTAACACAAAAATAATTTAAGGATGCTATCAATTAATACATAAAATAAACACCAGAAAAGTTAGAAATTTTGATTTTTTGTGCTTGCTTTCTGGCAGGTGAAGGTAAATGAAGCAGAAGAAAATGAATTGCACAAATCCCAGATTGATATATTACGAACAGAGAAAGATTCATTTTCGTCGCTAATACGAGTTCTTAAAAAAGGCACAAGCAGTCAATTTTAATACTGGAAAACGAATAATATGTTGTTTAAAGATAGAGTTGTCATCAGATACGGTGATAAAATCTCTATATTGGTAACACTGCTTGTTGTCCACGTTGTACTTGCCAAGTAAACTCTACTCTGGTGGTTGAAATTAGTGATGGGATAATCGAATACAAAATAATCGCATATTCGATTATTTCATTTTATTACTCATTCGATTATTTTTCGAACATTCATTCGAATGAATGAAGCAATCAAATCATGAATAACTTTTCCATTCGATTACACAGGTCTACAAAATGGAACTTTCTAAAGGCTGTTTTACTTCTGAAAAGTGATTATCTTATGTGCAATTGAGTACAGTCATTTTTTTAAAAAAAACGTCTTTTTCTCCTATCACATCAGGTTTTATTTACAATCGAGAATGAAAAATTCAATGGTAATTACAATATATATATATTACAAATGTTAATACAGGTTTGATTGAAATACTGGCTGTATTACTTGGAAATGACAATGTTTATTCACTAGAATACTATTTAATCAATAATAACGTTTTTTTTGTTTGCCTTCCAATGATCTTATCTTGGAAAATATCTTATGAGCTGCAGCAGAATCTTCTCTTTGAAGCATTTAGCAGTAATTCGCTATCATTGATATACTCCATCGTCCTTGGTACCGTCGTTCCATCTCCCGAATGACCTGATGGAAACGTTCGCCTTGTCCCTCGCTCACTGCCACCAAATCCTCTGGAAACACATCCAATTGTGAAAAAAGAAAGTGCCGCTTAAGACTCATGTTGCAACCCATAATTCTGAATTTGTCATGCATTGTGGCTACTACTTCTGCATAGTTAGGATCTTTGGTGTTTCCTAAAATCTTCTTGGTTACATCTCTAAAGGCTTGCCAGGATTTTTTCGACTCAGGAGTCATTGTGTCTTCAAACTCATCATCTTTCATTAGACTTCTGATTTGTGGTCCTCCAAAAATACCTTCTTTTAATTTTGCTTGTGAGAGAAAAGGAAACTTGTTGCAAAGATATTGAAAGGAATTCCCCTCTCTGTCAAGGGCTTTCACACACTGCTTCATCAGACCCAACTTTAGGTGAAGAGGTGGTAATAGTATTTTCTTACGATCCACTAAGATTTTCTGAACAACATTTTTACATCCTGGAGTTAAGGTGGTTCGATCAGGCCATTTTTTTCAGACCAATGCTCATCTCTTACCCGGCTATCCTATTCACACAAGTGACATAGGAATTTCGTATATACCTGTTGCTGACCTAACAAAATACCGATTACTTTAAGATCAGAGCAGACCATCCACTGATGTCTGTTATATTGTATTTTATCCAAGAGAAGCTTCATGTTATCATAATTCTCTTTCAAGTGGACTGGGTGAGCTATTGGAATTGAAGCCAACTGGCTGCCATTGTTCATTAACACAGCTTTCATACTTCTCTTACTAGAGTCAATAAATAACCTCCAATCGTTTGGGTCATACGTGGCAGCACCTACCTTGTTTATTAGGTCTGGAATGTTGTTGCAATAAACCAGTCTCTCTTCATGACTAAAGTACAGCGCAAGATCTATTTCTGTAGAAAGTCACTGAAGTACCATCAGCAAGAAGATTTGGTTCTTTTAACCTGGAACTTAAAAGTTCAGCTACATCTTTGGAGAAGTTCAAATCTCTTATTAAGTCATTCAACATGGATTGTGTGAAGAGTACCCGTACATTAGATTTTCAGGGGTAAAGTCACTGTCAGATGTTCCCGATGTTTCACTACTTGAAGAATCAGAAACTTCATTATCGTCTTTAGGAGGTGTGAGAACTGGAATGTCAGGGCCATGAGGCACTGGTCTCCTAGCAGATTCAATGCTGGGGTGTTATGCCTTTTTTCTTCTTAGCATTGAAGACATTGATCTTACAAGTACATAGCAGTCACTGGTGTGGTTTTGGGTTCACCCCAAATCATCGGTATACCAAAACGAAGCGCTTTTTTTCTTCCCTTTTGTCCGATTCTTCACATCTTTAACACAAATGCTGCACACTGTATGAGGCGCCCATGACTTGTTTTGATCTAATAACTTTATTCCAAAATAAGCTTTATAAGCTTTACCGACAAATGAGGTTATGATTTGTCTCTGCTTTATCACCAAAAAACTGCCATAAATGAAATAAAACACATTTGGATTGTTCAAACACTGTCGCCTTTCCATAATTACAGAATCACAAAACAGAAAGTGACAATAAATGCACACGTATTCAAAGTAAACTTCTTCCTTTGGAAATCTAGCTGGTCACTTAGAGCTTTCAACTGAATTCACATCACAAAGGATTTAACTGCTTTCATCTGGTAAAGAGTTCAACAATATTCTGCACTGCTACCACCACAGGTTTTTAAGTCCAATAAATAGCATTCCTGGAACAAAATATTATTTCAAAAGTAAAATATAGTGTGTAGCATGAAATAACGTTACTAAGACAAAAAAAATTAAGACCAAGACTTAAAGAAATGGTGTGTGATACAAGTAAACGGATATCATACTTGGCATCAGAACATGCATATTACCTCAAAATGACTCAAAAATTCAAAACAGCAAAATCACTGTAGACCTGTGTTATTTATCCATGATTTTTTCGATTATTCATTCGGAACTGCATTCGAATGAATGAGACAATTGCGTAGTGCATGCTTACGAAATTATCGAATGAAAAGTGATGTTATTAAGACAGTCAATTCACTCATTTAGTTTCAACTTTTGGAGATACGTTTGGAAAAGGCATACTTCTAGTTTTGATAAGAGTTCATCTATTAGCTTATTTCAGTCGATAATCCATCTGACACACTTGAACCGAAAAATTGATTAGTGACGCATCCGACTATTTTATGCGATTAAACTCAATGATATTCGAAACTCATTCGATTATTTAAATAATCGTATGGAGGTTATTTGATTATTTAAAGTATTCGATTATGCCATCGCTAGCTGAAATACAAAGATAGTTCAATATATAATGCAAAATATCTTTCTTCTAAAAGCAGGTTGGTTGTATTGAGGATACAAATACACCATGTTATTCCCCAATTATTTTGCTACACTACCCTCGTTTTCAACATAATCTCCGTTCAATGCTATGGCCTTACGCCACCGTAAAGTGAGGGCCTGCATGCCTCGACTGGTCGATGTCAGAGCAAACGTAGTGCTGCATCGATAACTTCCCCACCATCCACGTAGTGCTTCCCGCGGAATGCATCCTTCATTGCGCCAAGCAGATGGAAATCAAAAGGCTCTAGATCCGGGCTGTAGGGTGGATGAGGAAGAACAGTCCAGATCAGAGAGGTTTGGTCGACCTTGTTGTGATAAAGATGAAACACACCTCGCCCACCAGGTATCCGTAGACATTCTGCAAACGGCTATGAATATCTATGATGCCCTGGTTTTCCGCCAAAAGAAACTGAATGACTGCTCCCTGAACGGTACATACCTCTGTTACAGACTCCACTTGAAGGCTAGTTATAGCGCTTCCACCCAACAGAAATTAATAAAACTCTACGAGAAGAAGCGGGGATATCTAAAAATGGCCCGAACAAAATTCCAATTTTTTAAAACCGAAATTGTCGAGAATTAAAATGTGTTGCATTGTATATTGAAAGCTCTCCGTAAAAAGCAGTCTTCAATTGTGCTTGTTAGTTGCCACACTCCAGTGGATGAAATTGCAACGTTGTGCCATGCGACCGCTGGCACCCTGTTAGCCCGTAACGACACATACCAACCCAAGCAGCACAGTATTCTGTATAGTGTCTAATTCTAGGAAGAGGAGCCTGTGAGATGTGGCTCACACACTCAGACAGACGCCACCAGAGTGCACGACAGTTCATGCGCTTCTTCAAATGGAGGCAGATTAAGATATGCATACATTTCCATGAAATTAAAATTTAAGGTAAACTGTCCTTGATAGGAAATAAGAGGTATCAAATTTGCCTTAAATACTTCCCGGTCATGGTCATCCATCAATAGCTGCTAATTTCAAATAACCACCAGCCATAGGACATAGCCTGTACAGTTGCTAGGTAACATTGTCTGGCCTTCCATTCATACCTTACACCACAGCCTGCACGGTTACTAGGTAACATTGTCTGGCCAACCATCCATTTTTATACCACAGCCTGCACAGTTGCTAGGTAACATTGTCTCGCCAACCATTCATACATCACACCACAGCCTGCACAGTTGCTAGGTAACATTGTCTCGCCAACCATTCATACATCACTGCCTGCACAGTTGCTAGGTAACATTGTCTGGCCATCCATTCATACCTTACAACACAGCCTGCACGGTTACTAGGTAACATTGTCTCGCCAACCATTTATACATCACTGCCTGCACAGTTGCTAGGTAACATTGTCTGGCCTTCCATTCATACCTTACAACACAGCCTGTACAGTTGCTAGGTAACATTGTCTCGCCAACCATTCATACATCACTGCCTGCACAGTTGCTAGGTAACATTGTCTGGCCATCCATTCATACCTTACACCACAGCCTGCACGGTTACTAGGTAACATTGTCTGGCCAACCATCCATTTTTATACCACAGCCTGCACAGTTGCTAGGTAACATTGTCTCGCCAACCATTCATACATCACACCACAGCCTGCACAGTTGCTAGGTAACATTGTCTGGCCATCCATTCATACCTTACAACACAGCCTGCACAGTTGCTAGGTAACATTGTCTGGCCATCCATTCATACATCACAACACAGTCTGCACGGTTGCTAAGGTTACACTTTCGTCACACAGTATGTCACTTTTTCCATAGAACGTAATCCTCCTCTTTCAAATTATCTATATTATCTTTCCCGCGTATGTGCGTAGCTCAAGATTATACCATATCCTGAATTCATCATTTCCTTTCACTGGGCTTAATACTTTTATCAGCATTTCTCTTTCTTTCCTTCTCTACATTCTCGTTTCTCATCAGTCTTTTTCTATTTATTATTATTATTATTATTATTATTATTATTATTATTATTATTCGAGCTGATTTTTATTGTTTTCGTGTAAACACCAAACTTGTTACCAGAAATATTTTACATGCCCTAATCGTAGTACATGAAGTTTGAATTGATGACTTTCCAAACCAAACCCCATGGCGCAGCAGCCCGGAAGGGCCATGGCCTACCAAGCGACTGCTAACTCAGCCCGAAGGCCTGCAGATTACGAAATGTCTTGTTGCCAGCATGACGAATCCTCTCGGCCGTTATTCTTGGATTTCTAGACAGGGGCCGCTATCTCACCGTCAGATAGCTCCTCAACTGTAAACACGTAGGCTGAGAGGATTTCGAACCAGCCGCAGGCCTCAGGTGCAGGTAAAATCCCTGAACTGGCCGGGAATTGAACACGGGGTGTCCGGGTAAGAGGCAGGCACGCTACCCCTACACCGTGGAGATAATTTTGCACTCTACGAAATTCCGATAACCTCAGCCAAATAAGGACCTGATATCGTGGGATACGAGGTCGAAACTACCACTAATCCATAGAGAGAGAGCTCGTATCTAATAAACCATTGTTGCAAAATGCGTTCACTTATCGTTCATCCTTGATGGCATTCTAGTTTCATTGGAGAGTTAGGTATAGCCGCTCAGAAAACGAATGAGTGTATAGTATGGTGTTGCTGGTTCCTTGATTTTAACATTTATCACTAGATTTAATTTTATTTATTGTCAATATTTATATTTTTAATACAATACACTGAACCATTTGAAATCAAAACAGGGGTGGACAAGAAGATGGATTATCCGCCTTAGATCTGGAAAAGTGGTAAGGATAAGGCAACATGAAACTAAAGGTATAAATATTGCCAGAAGTCTCCAAAATAAAATTCACCTCAATTGCCTAGCATTTGCTGATGACATTGCTATCCCACCCAACAACAGACAGGAAGCAATCCATTTTGTATAAAAACACTATGAAATAGCTGCCAAAACAGAACTTCAAATTTCTTATGAAAAGACGAAGTATATGGAAGAGTTTGATCAGGTTTCAACAGTCAACCGTGAATCACCAAATACGCAAATATCGCTCAAGTAGACAAATTTCAGTGAAATTATTGAACCATCAGGGTTTAATTAGGAAGCTAACAAAGAATTGCAAAACTTCGAAGAGCATATAAAATACTTGGAATAGATACAATAAAAGAACTATATCAAAAAAGGCAGAAATACGACGTTATAACACAGCAGTTAAAACAGAAGCACTTTATGCATTTGAAACTATTATAATGGTGGCAAATATCGAATAAATACGATTTAAAAACAAGAAAGGAAAATCCTCAGAAAACGTATTAGGATCAAAATGTGAACATGGAATTTGGATGAAAAATAAGTCTCATGAAATCTATCAAATACAGAAAAAAAATCACTGATATAAACAGGAAACGGCGATTACAATTTTATGGTGACATATAGAATGCATAATAATAACAGGCTAGTCCGACTCTATGGCTAAATGGTTAGCGTGCTGGCCTTTGGTCACAGGGGTCCCGGGTTCGATTCCCGGCAAGGTCTGGAATTTTAACCATAATTGGTTAATTTTGCTGACAGAGGGGCGGGGTGTATGTGCCGTCTTCATCATCATTTCATCCTCATCACGAGGCGCAGGTCGCCTACGGGTGTCAAATCCAAAGACCTGTATCTGGCGAGCGGAACTTGGTCTCGGACACTCCCGGCACTAAAAGCCATACGGCATTTCATTTCAATAACAGGCTTATTCAAAGAAAGTTTTAAACTTAGCATTATCAAAGAAAAATCACAATTATTGGCTAAAAGAAACCAGTGAAGACCAAAACGAAATTGGCATAATGAAGAAATCATTGAGTACAGACTAAAATTCAGAACCTTAATTGACAAGCACAAATTTTCTGTAAAGCCCTCCCGACTAAATAGAGAATGGACTGAATAACGTTAAAAGGAACACAGCGACAGGATGAAGATATATTGGGAAGAGAAGAAGGTAAAACAAAATTTGTTAATAAGTTCAAACGCACTCCTTAGTTGGGCACAACAAATACGAAAAATGTACACTTACCATGTAGATGAAATTAAATTAAATTCTGCATTAGTCGGCATGTCGTTGAATGTAAATCGATATAATTATATTGTGCTCATTAATTTTTATTAACATAATTTATATTGATGTATTATTCGTCGAAGGAGGCAGCATTTCCGAAGGGATATTTTCAGTTGTATCTATTACCATGTATGCGAAGTGCACGAAAAATTTCAATACTCTGAATAACAATCAGAAGATGTGCAATATTTCATAACCTACATAAGCGGACCATGTCCTTCATAAAATTATCAAAAGAACAAACGTGTTAATCAGAAGTATATTACCGAAAAGAAATCATGGAACATCCGATCAATTACTCACCATTGATCTGCATTTAGGGCAGTCGCCCAGGTGACAGATTCCCCATCTGTTGTTTACCCAGTCTCTTATTAAATAATTGCAAAGAAAGTTGACATTTATTGAACATCTTCCTTGGTAAATTATTCAAATCCTTAACTCTGGCTTTCCAATTCATACATTACACCGCAGCCTGCACAGTTGCTAAGGTTACACTTTCGTCACACATTTTCTTACATACTTGCTTTTTTCCCATAGAACGTTA
The DNA here is from genome assembly GCF_040414725.1 of Anabrus simplex. Lineage (NCBI taxonomy): Eukaryota > Metazoa > Arthropoda > Insecta > Orthoptera > Tettigoniidae > Anabrus > Anabrus simplex. The sequence continues at coordinate 144,044,267 of NC_090279.1, read as the reverse complement.
TCCTCCTCTTTCTAATTATTAAAGTAAAGGACGAATGTTAGCCGCAGTTTGTCCTCATTAATCCCAACATTATCTTTATTTTTGATCTCTTCTACACTTAAAAACGCCACCCAACCTAATTCGTCATATCACGCCATATCTCCACTGACAGCTCTGAACGTACCGCTTGTTCGAGCAGCTCGTGTCTTTACTTTCAAGTTTTCCCAGCCCATAGTTTGCAACATTTCCGTAACACTACTTTTTTGTCGCAAATCACCCAGAACAAGTCATAGAAAGAATAATATTTCACGTCAGTAATAACCTATACAATTAAATATACCATAAAATGTCCATATGCTTGTAAGAATTTCAGAAAAATCCACAGGTCTAGCCTTTCAGGCAAGCAACTCAGTGTTGAAAACATCCTAGGGATATGAGTTGCTAATTTTAGGTAAATGAAATATGATAAATTATGATAATGAATTCTTTATTTATTCCCAAAAATTACAATCCTTTTCTTAGTCATTGTTATCTGGTCGATTAGATTAGCAGTTTGCCTTTTTCTACCACTACGAGCGCTAATGTCTGCCAATGCGCTGTTTCACTTAAACACCACTACGAGCGCTGATGTGAGTCAATGCGGAGTTTCACTTAAGCCCTTATAAGTACATTCGGTGTGGACATTTTTCAAAAAATTAAGAAACACCTTAGGGCATTGAACCAATGAACACAATATAGTAAGAATTATATAAGTTAATTATGCTAGGATTTGATTAAAAAACGAGTAAAGAACCAAGCGATTTTAGGCTGTTTTTTCCGGAACTGCATTTAGGCCGGAGGTGATTTTAGAAATTCGTCTTTTATCTTCAGTTTACTAGAGCTATCCAAGAATCACAATTTGAAAACTTGCCGGGTCCTTTAGCCCTTCAACTTTCGGCACAATTGAGGAAAGTGCGTGATTTTACATTTTTTCGTAGTATAGGGACCCATACGTTGTCTGGTAAGATATGTTTTCAACATTAAAGTATATATTTTGAGTGTCTATTTCTAAGTAAGGAGACCCCTCTAAGGTCCCTAGAAATACAAGAAAGGAAGTTCCTGAGAAAAACGGTAGGACCAAGGATTCTCTCAGATTAAAGGCGAACTCTACCAACACCAAGAAACCCTCACTGATACCATCAGAAGACGACGGCTGGCTTTCTACGGGACACCTGTATAGAATGGACTCCCTCAGGATGTCCTATAAGATCTTCAAAGTAGCCAGCAAAGGTAGAGCCACTGGATCCCTGTGCATCAAGCAGGTAGAGAAGGATCTAATATTTAACAGAAGTAACTATAAAAACCAGACCCTTCCTAACATCCCTTACAGTAGCAAACCACAATGAGACCAGGAAGTGGTGCGAGGAACGCAAAATAGAGTGCAGCAAGAAAATGTTTTTTTTTTTGCTAGGGGCTAACCCTTTCAGACCGAGTACGCACAATTGTGCGGGTTCATATTTTGTTTATCCCTGACCGTATTTGATGTTTTTTCGGCGCTAGACCGGACTGCAGTGATTGTGCGGGACACGTGGCGTCTATTTCAATTGTTTTTAGTATGCGCTTGACCGCCAGGGCGAAGGAAGAAGAGTTTAAAAAGCACAGTTGATCGGCGAGATGGCGAGAAGCAGTAGTGCCAAAAGTAAGTATTTATTTATTGCGTTTATATTAATCTAGAAGCTTTACTGAATACCGGAATATATTCAATTAAGTGTGTACGTTGGTTAGTGAACGTAAATTTTGAAGATACATCATCGTATGTGATACAACGAGGTTTTGAATTTTGATACGCACAATTGTGTGGGTCCTTTTTTTTGGATGTTAGTTTTTATTTTGTAAAATAAACTATCAATATGTGTATTGAGGAGCATTTTAGTCAGTTTTTGACATACAAACAAAAATTCACGCCTCCAGTTTTCTTTCAGGTCTGAAAGGGGTCGCACCGACACAGATAGGTCTTATGGGGACGATGGGGTAGGAAAAGCCTAGGAGTTGGAAGAATGCGTCCGTGGCCTTAATTAAGGTACAGCCCCAGCATTTACCTGGTGTGAAAATGGGAAACCACGGAAAACTATCTTCAGGGCTGCCGACAGTGGGATTCGAACCCACTATCTGCCGGATGCAAAATGGGAAACCACGGAAAACTATCTTCAGGGCTGCCGACAGTGGGATTCGAACCCACTATCTGCCGGATGCAAGCTGACAGCCGCGCGCCTCCACGCGCACGGCCAACTCGCCCGGTAGCAAGAAAATGAAGGTGTACTGGACCTACAGGAAAGCTCAAGGTACCATGAAGAAAGTAGCAGACAAGAACACCGAAAGCGGTAAACATCAACAACAACACAGCTAAAGTACAAGCACAATGGTCCTCAGGCGGCTCAAACGAACTTGAAAATATTAAAATTAAATCAGATGTATAGAAACCCTGTGGTTACCTACAACTTCAGTAGTTCCTAACAAAAGTGTAGCTGCGAGGAACTTATTAACGATTCGTTTTTGAACGTCTGCATATTAAACTGAGAATCGCGCAGGTAGGTATCAGAATATCATGAACCTAGTTCCTTTTAATAATGTTCCCATTAACAGACATAAATCATCTGCAGTTTGAGTTGGCAGACAATTATTACTCAGTGTTTACTTCAAACGAGCATTTTGAAAAGAGGGGGCGTGCATAATGATTTCCACATGGAAACATCTAAAATCATAATCCGTCATCCGTGATCCATTATAACCTGCAGACACTCCCGGATCTTGCGGTTTGGCGTCTTTGTGTCTTAAAGTGACGTTTCTTTTGAAGCGAGCAGTCTCTTCTGCCAGCTCTAGTTTCCGCACATCACACACAAAGACTTCTGTCTTTCTTTCTATTATTATTATTATTGTTACTATTATTACCTTCCACTCCCCCTCCCCCTCACCCTTTCCTTTGTTAGTCGATAACAATGAAGTCTCGATAGTCGTATCATTAAGCTCACGCGAACTCCTCCGGTATCACGTCTGCGCACCAACTGTTGCGATGGTAACCGCAAACGACAATAGCATTTGAATATAATTACACTGTACCTGCTGCTTTTATACCTTCCGCTGAATTTATACGGCGGCTTTCACGAATGTGTAACAAGATGGGAAAACTGGGAGAGATCTCCTTTACAAATCTAGGCGTTTATACACTACCTAGTATTTCTTGAAATTAATTCAGGAAATCTCGTGTGAAACGAATTGTGTATTAAAACTGTAAATACGTGTTTAAGGATAGAGTTCCAGGAAGGAAACGCTGCACATGGAAATATGTGGCAGTCAAACTGAAGAGCCCGCTGTCACATTTGGTTTTTTAGTACTTTAATAATAATATTCTGAAATACATTTACGTATTCTTAAAGCTGTCGAATAATTAATCAAACAGGAGACATTCAACATCACAAATCAGAATACGACCTAGCATCTTCAAGCCTGTTTGTACATCTCCGGTTTCAGCACGCAGGAAACGGGCATTAGTTGCATACATACATTATCATTAACATGCCTTTCAGCGCTCAGTCTGCAAGCCTCTGTGAATTAATAATAATAATGTCAATTGCTTTACGTCCCACTAACTACTCGTACGGTCTTCGGAGACGCAGAGGTGCCGGAATTTAGTCCCGCAGGAGTTCTTTTACGTGCCAGTAAATCTACCGACACGAGGCTGTTGTATTTGAGCACCTTCAAATACCACCAGACTGAGCGAGGATCGAACCTGCCAAGCGCCTCAACCGTCTGAGCCACTCACCCCGACCCTCTGTGAATTTACTAAACGTCGCCACAATACTTTATTTGCAACTAGTGCTGTGGCCTCAGTTAGTTCTATACCTCTTATCTTTAAATCGTTAGAAACTGAGTCTATCCATCGTCGTCTGGTCTTCTTCTACTTTTCTCACTCTCCATAACAGAGTCCTAGGTAACCTATCCTCCTCCATTCGTCTCACGTGACCCCACCAACGAAGTCGGTTTATGCGTACAGCTTCATCCATTGAGTTCATTCCTAACTTACCCTTTATCTCCTCGTTCCGAGTGCAATCCTGCCATTGTTCCCACCTGTTTTTACCAGCCATTATTCTCGCTACTTTCATGTCTCTTACTTGTAACTTATGAATAAGATATAGTGCGTCCACCCAGCTTCCGCCCCCATAAAGCAAAGTTCGTCCGACAACAGACCGATGTAAACATAAATGAATATTGAATTTTCACGACCGCATTGTAATCGAAACAGACTTTCAACTTATTAGGTCGTGTTGCGTACATGTAGTACGTGTTGAAGAGGTGTTAAGTACAGAACAAAAATGGCCAGCCGGACACCAGTGAGCAACCGACGCGAAATCGGGAGGTTGTGGGTTCGGATCCCACTGGTGTCCGGCTGGCCATTTTTGTTCTGTACTTAACACCTCTTCAACACGTACTACATGTACGTAACACGACCTAATACGTTGAAAGTCTGTTTCGATGTAAAGATAGTTTCGTCCAGGAGCTGACTTCCTTCTTACAGAACATTGTTGATTGCAACTGCGAGCTCACTTCATTAGTTTTATTACAACTTGATTCAATCTCACTATATTACCATCGTATACACATTCAATCATGATTCTTGTCTGTACATATAAAATTACTAGCTGATGTACCCGTGCTTCGCTACGGGATTCTCAGAAAGACTGACTTTGTGGTTTACCTAACTGAAATTCCATAGGTCATTACAAAAACGTAAGTATGAATGTAGCGATTAAAAGCAATGCTATCATATAAAATACTCGATCAAATGGAAAGCCGCACGTTTTATCACTTTTAACGAACAGTGCTGCGGTTAGATTTCGGTGCCAATCTAATAGTCCAAACTTCCAGAGCTGGGATGACCAGGCCGCAGATTGCCATGAACACTCATCTGCCATTATTCTGCTAAATGTGCACACTGTTCATTCCAATCAGTGCCTCAGAGTAGGGATTGAATAGCCCGAATGTTATGATGATCCAGTGTGTTTCGTACCAGTAGTATCAGAAAATTTATAAACCAGGGGAATGGCATGCTAAAGAAGAAAGTTACCTAACTCCCCAGCTACTTCCCATCAATATTCAGGCAGGCTGTTACACTCTGTACGACTGGGCGAGTTGACCGTGTGGTTAGCGGAGCGCAGCTGTGAGCTTGCATCCGAGAGATAGTGGATTCGAACCCCATTGTCGGCAGCGCTGAAGATGGTATTCCGTGGTTTCCCACTTTCACACCAGTCAAATGCTGGGCCTGTACCTTAATTAAGGCCTAATGCAGCATTCATCGATTACACCTATAATAAATATTTGAGAATTACATTTTAGGCCTTCCCCTAAACTACCATTTCACTCAGCGTGAATAAAATAATTTACAGCCTAGACTATAGCGACTTATTTCCTGACTTTGCATACCGATTTTCATCAAGATAGGACTACTAATATCAGCAATATTTGAGAATTAAATTTTAGGCCTTCCCCTAAACTACCATTTTTCTCAGCGTGAATACAATTATTGATAGCCTAGATTGTAGCAACTTATTCCCCAACTTTTCATACCCATTTTCTTTAAAATTCGACCACTAATAACATAAATAGTTGAGAATTCAATTTTAGGCCTTCCCCTAAACTACCATTTCACTCAGCGTGAGTAAAATGATTTATAGCCTAGATTGTAGAGGCTCATCCCCCGACTTCACATACCGATTTTCATTAAATTCTCTTCAACCGTTTTCTCGTGATGCGTGTACATACAGACAGACAGACAGACAGACAGACAGACAGACAGACAGACAGACAGACAGACAGACAGACAGACAGACAGAAATTACGGAAAAGTAAAAAGTGCATTTTCTTGTTACTATGGACATGACCGATACAGAAATACCATTATTTTCAGATTCTGAGCAATGTACAGACAAAACTCTTATTTTATATATATAGATTGCTTCATACTTCGTTTCTCTCTAGGTTTAGCAAACAAATGTTGAAAGTGGGTTCACTTCAATTGTTGTTTGAACGTTTGTCCGTCCGTCTATTTGTTCGTTTGACTGTTTGTTTGCTTGCTTGTCTGTCTTTTGTTTATCTCTCTATCTCTTCTGGTATTTTGTTTGTATCTCATTTTGTCTCTTTGTATATATCAGTGTGTCTCATTTCAGGCCACTTTTGTCTGTATGTATGCTCGTGTGACTCTTTATGTGTCGCTTTGTCTGTCTGTATGTTCGTGTGACTTTTTGTATGTCGCTTTGTCTGTATGTATGTTCGTGTGACTTTTTGTGTGTCGCTTTGTCTGTCTGTATGTTCGTGTGACTGTTTATGTGTCGCTTTGTCTGTCTGTATGCTCGTGTGACTCTGTATGTGTCGCTTTGTCTGTATGTATGTTCGTGTGACTCTTTGTATGTCTTTTTGTCTGTCTATATGTTCGTCTGACTTTTTGTGTGTCTCTTTGTCTGTATATATGTTCGTGTGACTCTTTGTGTGTCACTTTGTCTGTCTGTATGTTCATGTGACTGTTTGTGTGTCGCTTTGTCTGTATGTTCGTGTGACTCTTTGTGTGTCTCCTTGTCTGTCTGTATGTCCGTGTCACTCTTTGTGTGTCTCCTTGTCAGTCTGTATGTTCGTGTGGATCTTTGTGTGTCTCTTTGTCAGTCTGTATGTTCGTGTGACTCTTTGTGTGTCTCCCTGTCAGTCTGTATGTTCGTGTGACTTTTTGTGTGTCTCTTTGTCTGTCTGTATGTTCGTCTGACTCTTTGTGTGTCTCTTTGTATGTATGTTCCTGTGACTCTTGTGTGTCTCCTTGTCTGTATGTTCGTCTGACTCATTATGTGTCTGTATGTTCGTGTGACTCGTTGTGTGTCTCCTTGTCTGTATGTTCGTCTGACTCATTATGTGTCTGTATGTTCGTGTGACTCGTTGTGTGTCTGTATGTCTGTATGTTCGTGTGACTCTGTGTGTCTCTTTGTCCGTATGTTCGTGTGACTCTGTGCGTCTCTTTGTCTGTCTGTATGTTCGTGTGACTCTTTGTGTGTCTCTTTGTATGTTCATGCGAATCTTTGTGCGTCTCCCTGTCTGTCTGTATGTTTGTGTGACTCTTCGTGTGTCCCCTTGTCTGTTTGTATATTCGTGTGACTCTTTGTGTGTCTCCTTGTCTGTCTGTATGTTCGTGTGACTCTTTGTGTGTCTCCTTGTCTGTATGTTCGTGTGACTCTTTGTGTGTCTCTCTGTCTGTGTGTATGTTCGTGTATATCTTTGTATGTTCGTGTGACTATTCGTGTGTCTCCTTGTCTGTCTGTATGTTCGTATCACTCTTTGTGTGCCACTTTGTCCGCCTGTATGTTCGTGTCACTCTTTGTGTGTCTCTTTGCCTGTGTGTATGTTCGTCTGACTCTTTTTGTCTGTCTGTCTGTCTGTCTGTCTGTCTGTCTGTCTGTCTGTCTGTCTGTCTGCCTGCCTGCCTGTCTGTCTGTCTGTCTGTCTACTCGTGTGGATCTTCGGTTTCTCTTTTTCCGTCTGTACGTCCGTTAGCCTCCTCCTGTGTCTCTTTGCAATCCATATGTCCATTGGTCTCTTTGTGTGCTTTTTTGTTTATCTGTATATTCGTGAGTTTGTGCGTCTCTTTATATGTCTGTATGTTCGTGAGTCCTTTTGTCTGCTACGATACAACAGGGAAAACTACTTTAGAATTTGTCGAAACAGGACATTTAATAAGTCAGGTTGTACACTAGGAATCCTCTATCTGGCATACACGAAGGCAAAAGAATAGTAAATGGTACGCGGGACCAATTCAGAGAAGAAATGTTAAAATGTGGACTTATTTCAGAAGCGCACCGAATCTACAATAACTTGTGTTGAAAATGTCAATGACAATATGCCTGTACAAAGAAACTGATATGAATTAACGGGAGCTGATTTAGTACAATACATTATTGAAGCGCATGAACAGATCGCTCTGACTACGAGTTCTTCTCTTGGATACTGTTTATCAGTTTTCAGTGGACAGGTCAGATTTTTATCTCTTTGAAAGAATTTGAAATTATTTTTATTTGAAAGAGAAAACTTTTTAAAACATTTTAGAGGACGATCCTAATTCATTTTTTAAACTATTTTAATGTAATGTAAATGTTAACATCTGAGAGAACAGCTTTGATACAGTACTATAGGTGAGAATTTTTGTTATTGTTTAATAACTTTCTGTTTAAAAACACTTCTTCCTCATCTTCGTCTTAGGCAGGCATCTTGGCATTGTTTTCTCATGCGTTGTTCAGAGTGGTTCTGGAGTTGGCACAGTGGTCCAGGAAGTTCTTCTCCTACCAATACTCCAATACTTCTCTTTCCTGTTATCTTTCCCTGAAGGACAGACTGCAGTACATTCCTCAGAATGTGGTCATAGTATTGGAGATGCCTTGTTTTCACCATGGTCAGAATTTCCTTTCCATCCTCTGTCCATGGCACCCACAGTATTCTTCAGTACAGCTACATCTCAACGGAATCAAATCTTTCACAGACTGACTCTATTGGAGTCTATGTCTCAGCTCCGTAATATAGGATAGATAACTCCAACAGCGCAGAAGCCTCACCTTTAAACTCATGACTTTTGAAGATATAATCCATTTTATCAAAGTTAGCCCTGGCTTTCCCAATACGGAACGATCCTACTGGTCACTGATAATTGTACCAAGACATGTATACTTGCGTGCACGTTAAATGGGCTTCTCTTTGAGGGTAAGATGAAATGTATGGACCGAGCTTTTAGTAACGATAATTATCTTTGTCTTCTCTATATGAATGTCGAGAACGTACTCGCGATTAGTCTGCGTCTGTCTATGTTAAAGGGACTGTGCCTTTTCTGGGTATAAGTATAACGAAATACAAAAATATAAACAATTTAAAAATGATTTTAAGCTTCAACGTTTTAAAGTTTTCGTTATAAATCAATAAAATAGTAATCCAGAAATAAAACAAGGCAATTAAAACATTTTACTTGATCTCAGTTCTAATAAGGAACGTCCTTAGTCTCAAAATACTATTTCAATTTTTAGGTTCACTTTATAATGCAATCTGTAACATAAAAGCTCTTATTGCGGGCTACATTTTGCACACAGGTGTAATACTATCCCGCACTGTCATTCAAGTGCTTTCCTACGCTCAAAAGATACTGCTCAAACTCAGACTCTCTTGGGAAATGGTTTTCCTCGCAGGCGACAGTCTTCAACGTCTTTGGAAAAATCTTCCCCCATGCTACGATAATGTATCTAATAAGTATGCAGTGATGTGGAAAAGGAGGTAGAGCTAAATAAAAAGAAATTTAAAAAATGACAAATTTTCGTATAGGAGAATCAAATGATCATAAATATGCCCTATATCCTTCCCGGTGATGGCCATCCTTCATTTGAGGATACCGCACGCCATAAGACATAGCCAGCACGATTGCTAGGTAACACTGTCTAGTCATCCATCAATACTTTACATCACAGCCTGCACTGTTGCTAGGTAACACTGTCTAGTCATCCATCAATACTTTACATCACAGCCTGCACTGTTGCTAGGTAACATTGTCTGGTCATCCATCAATACTTTACAGCACAGCCTGCCCTGTTGCTAGGTAACACTGTCTAGTCATCCATCAATACTTTACATCACAGCCTGCACTGTTGCTAGGTAACATTGTCTGGTCATCCATCAATACTTTACAGCACAGCCTGCACTGTTGCTAGGTAACACTGTCTAGTCATCCATCAATATTTTACATCACGGCCTGCACGGTTGCTTGATAAAATTGTCTGGTCATCCATCAATACTTTACATAACAGCCTGCACGGTTGCTTGATAAAATTGTCTGGTCATCCATCAATAATTTACATCATAACCTGTACGGTTGCTAGGTAACATTGTGTGACTATCCATCCATACCTTACATCACAGCCTGCACGGTTGCTAGGTAACATTGTGTGACCATCCATCCATACCTTACAACACAGCCTGCACGGTTGCTAGGTAACATTGTGTGACCATCCATCAATACCTTACATCACAGCCTGCACGGTTGCTAGGTAACATTGTGTGACCATCCATCCATACCTTACATCACAGCCTGCACGGTTGCTAGGTAACATTGTGTGACCATCCATCCATACCTTACATCACAGCCTGCACGGTTGCTAGGTAACACTGTCTAGTCATCCATCAATACCTTACATGACAGCCTGCACGGTTGCTAGTTAACATTGTGTGACCATCCATCAATACCTTACATCACAGCCTGCACGGTTGCTAGGTAACACTGTCTAGTCATCCATCAATACCTTACATGACAGCCTGCACTGTTGCTAGGTAACATTTTCTGGTCATCCACCAATACTTTACATCACAGCCTGCACACTTGCTAGGTTACACTTCCTCCACATATTTTGTTACATGACACCATTTCGTTACACAAGTTTCCGGATAACATCCATCAACAGAAAGTACATACATCTTTATTACAGACTTTTATATCTTTCAGCGTTCAGTATTCAAACCTCTGTTAGCCGATTGCTGGACCGGTATCTGCGTTCGGCTATGCGGTGCAAACGTCCACGTTCATTGAGAGACGATCGCTCTATCGTGCTGCATGACAATGCACGTTGCCTTGTAGCAAACAATGTCAAGCTCTAATTGCAAAGATGGCATTGGGAGGTTTTAAAACACCCTCCATACTCACCAGACATGAGTCCTTGTGACTTCGATCTGTTCCCGAAGTGGAAAGAAAACCCTCCGAGGCCGCAGATTTCTTGACGTGCTATCTCTACTCTGTGCAATAGGGAGCTCCGTCGCTGTCATAATCAAAGAACGCCTTGGCAAAGGTCCCCAATGGCTTCCCGACATTTGGCAAAAGGTAGTGGACTTTGCGGGTGACGACACTGAAGGAATGTAATGCTTAAGTGTAAGAGAGGGCCACGAGCCCTAACTTCGCCACTGCTAAAGTCAATAAATAAATAAATAAATAAATAAATAAATAAATAAATAAATAAATAAATAAATAAATAAATAAATAAATAAATAAATAAATAAATAAATAAATAAATAAATAAATAAATAAATAAATAAATAAATAAATAAATAAATAAATAATGCCATTGTTCTTGTTAGTTCGTTAAATATCTCGTTCTATTAATATTGCCACTATTTTAGTTACAGACTTCGTATTAAAATGCATATGTTTTTGGGCTGTGGTTCTATCTGCAATTAGGGTCATCAAATTCCCGACACCATTGTAACCATGGCAACCAGTGCTCGTCTATGTACACTAGGTCAGTAGCGCCATCTTCTCACTGTGCGCTTTCTTCCTGTAACTAAGAGCTTGAGAACATCTCGTATCAAGTGAACCACGTTCTGCTACCAGTGTTTTCTATGTACACTAGGTCATTAGCGACATCTTCTCACTGTGCGCTTTCTTCCTGTAACTAAGAGCTTGAGAACATCTCGTATCAAGTGAACCGCGTTCTGGTACTAGTGTTCGTCTATGTATACTCTGTCAGTAGCACCATCTTCTCACTGTGCGCTTTCTTCCTGTAACTAAGAGCTTGAGAATATCTCGTATCAAGTGAACCACGTTCTGCTACCAGTGTTGTCTATGTATACTAGGTCAGTAGCGACATCTTCTCACTGTGCGCTTTCTTCCTGTAACTAAGAGCTTGAGAACATCTCCTATCAAGTGAACCACGTTTTACTCCTCAGTTCAGAATTAAAATCCTTGAACTGGCTGGGACACGAACCTCTACACTAAAGAGCTGGCTAATAATATTATTATTATTATTAATAATAATAATAATAATAATAATAATAATAATAATAATAATAATAATAATAATCTTAATCTTCAACTGGGTTCTTGAAAAAGTGATACAAGAATGGCGCAAACAGAAATTGGTTCTCAAAATTCACCAACCTATCACTTTACACAGAGGAAAACTGGCGATATGTTGCTTAGTATTTGCGGACGTTCTAGGAGCATTAACCCGAGGCATTTCAACAGCCCAAAATAGGATTGAACTCTTCAAAGAGATTGCGGAAAAAGTCGGCCATCTTTAGAAAAGACAGAATACATGACCTGCAAAAAATGAGCACCAAAATTCATGGAAACAAAATAGGGTAAATTTAAACGAGTATCACAATTTAAGTATCTTGGTGAAAATATTCATGAAAATGAACTTGAAACAAAAACCAATGAAATTAGATGCCAAAAGATGGAAACTGTACATCGACTATCCCAGAATATCTATAACAAAAATGTATCTCCAAGCATACAAAACTGAGACACTACAATACAGTCATTAAACCAGAATGTATTTAGGGATCAGAGACGCTAATTTAGAACAGGGAAGCAGACACTGGAAACATTGAGAAAAAGGAACTAAAAATCATAAGAAAAAATCTAGGCCCACAACTCAACAATGGACAGTACCAACTTAGAGGTAGACAGGAAATCATACAATACACAAATAACACAGTGACATTAGAAAACGCAGGCTAAGATTCTATGCTCATATTGAAAGAATGCATCCACACAGACTTACAAAACAAATAGTCGAATTACAGTATATGAAAACAGGAGTAAGGCTAAAGCAGACAATGAAATGGATTGGCGAAATCGAAACCGATTTCAAAGAGACAGGAATTACACCAGCAGATGTCCAAAGCAGCGTAATCTTTAGATCCAGAATTTACAATTGGCAAGTTGACCAAGAGGAAAGACCAAAGAAGAAGACGGGAGCAAACTGGTCTGAAGACGGAAAAGAATCCCACAGTAAAATAATGAAATAATTAATGCCACAGAGGAAGGCAAATGCGGGCCTCTAAGTAGTCTGCGAAGTCCTAATGGGCTTGTTCGTAAATATGATAATAGTAATGATAATAATTCGATTAGTACAGAAGAACCTCGTTTATCCGGATTAAGTGGGACCGGAACTGATCCGGATTGTCGAAAATCCGGATAATCCGGAAAACACTAAAAGAAACAAATGCAGTACATGTTAGATAATCTATTAACATAAGTTTACAATAATGCCTTTTTTCAATTGTACAATAAAATATAAGAACACTTTTCTTACATTTACGACTCTGTTCTATGCACTAAAGTAATGTGTGAGTTTTTTCTGTTTTACATTTGAAGAGCGTTTTTCTCACAGCATGATTACGAAGACGTTTTACTAACTTCAGTTCTGCCTGTGTGGTTTCAGTCTGGGATTCTAAATAGGTCATCAGTTTGTCCAGCTGCATTGTTGCCTCTCCATGAGTCATTGTTTCTTCTGATGGAGTGTGCTGGTTTCATTTACGAATTCAGAATCAGTGAATTAATAGTGCGTTGCATTCAGAAGAGCGTGGGTTCGAATCCCACCTCGGCCGTTCTGGGAATGGTTTTCCACTGTTCCTCTTTCTCAATTCCAGGTGAACGCCGGGATGGTACTGTGTAGAGATGAGAAGAATGCAAGAATGAGGAATGTGGTCTGCAAGCACGAACTTCCTGTTCTGCCCAGATAGATCGGCTCTTATCTGTTCTTATCTACTGCACGAAAACATTGACTCACACTTTGCAGTTTGCTGGATTACAACTGACAAGAGCGAAGAGCTGCCAGTGGAAGATACTATAAACTCCCCTGGGTAGTAGCGGAGTTGCTATGGTAACCATTGCGTCACTGGCTCTGCTGGTGAAAATCCCTTCGCCCCGTGCCTCACCTGGCATGTGCATTCTTTTGATCTCCCAACAATACCATTGATAGACCATGGCCAAATTACTTCTAATTCCTCTCCTTAACTATCCTTAGCGGAAAAGACATTCAAGAAGAGTCAACGCCGTAAAAGAAATACTTTACAAGTAAAAATAAATTTGTATTATTTTCGATCCCCATAAACCAGAGATCCGGATTAATGAGGGCCGGATAAACCAGGTTCTTTTGTGTTAAATTTACAAGTCTTGAATGTCTTCCCATTTTTTACAACTCGTAATCGTTACGATTCTGTTGTGGATATAGTCATGTTTCTTTTGAGCTATATCTATGGGAACTCGCTATCTCTTCTGTGGGATGCCTTATGAGTATCACTTGCATGTCGTAAGAGGCTACTAAGAGGGGAACAACCAAAGAACCTGTTCTCGCTCTCTCGAAGCCCAAAGTCGTATCCATGGTTCTATGTTGTTCCACGCAGTTCTTCTTCTACAAGTTGTTTACTTTTGCTTTAAGAATGCAGTGAGGATGTCGAAGGGCAACTTTAAGTGCAAACTTGAGGAAGATTGTAAGTCTGAATTCCCGACTTCTCAAGAAGGCAGAAATGTATTTGAAGCAGAATGAATTCTTCCAGGTTTTTAACATTTTATAGAGTTCTTGAGAAAGGAAACGGCACTTTCCACCCAGAGAACGATTGGCCTCACAAATTGCAGACTCATGACGGTCTGTTTACTTGCCGATGATTCTTTAAATAGCACGGAAGGAGATCTGATATCCTGGATCATATTGGTAAGGAAAAAGGACATACAAAAAAGAAACTGGTTATTCTCAATTCTATGACAGCATCAGATATAAAAATACGTTTCTTCGGAACTTTAAAATGGAGTAAGAACTATAATTTTAATAGATAAAATTAAAAATCCACCTTTTCAATACTAATATTAAACTAAATGAGTTTTAATGAGTTGTAACATTTACTTGGAACTAGTTTCGACGCTGGTGAGCGTCATCTTCGGACAAATACGAGCATCATAAAAAACCAAACCCCATGGCATTACAGCCCTTGAAGGGCCTTGGCCTACCAAGCGACCGCTGCTCAGCCCGAAGGCCTGCGAGGTGTCGTGTGGCCAGCACGACGAATCCTCTCGTCCGTTATTCTTGGCTTTCGAGACCGGGGCCGTTATCTCACCGTCAGATAACTCCTCAATTCTAATCACGTAGGCTGAGTGGACCTCGCAAATATGAGAACAGGCAATTGTAAATAGCCTAAACATATCATCATTACATCAATGCACATATAAACACTGTTAATACGGGACTTATGATGCCCCTAAAAGTATGTGGAGAATAAAACTTCAAATAATCCCATTTCAAATTCTTGAAGTCACGAGTAGAACGACACTTAACACAACATAATTCTTTTCACTCAAGTTAGAACTTTGAAAGTATTGAGTTCGAGTTAGAACTGTAATATTCTAATATGAAAAAGTCTTTTTTTTTTTTGCTAGGGGCTTTACGTCGCGCCGACACAGATAGGTCTTATGGCGACGATGGGATAGGAAAGACCTGGGAGTTGGAAGGAAGCGGCCGTGGCCTTAATTAAGGTACAGCCCCAGCATTTGAAAAAGTCTTGTCATAAATGAAATGTTATACAAAGGTCGAACCACATATAGGGTTTTTCTGTAAATATGACAGTCACAATTAAAACGACACTTAATTATTTTACTCAAGATGGAATCTTGAAAGTCCTGAGTTCTACTTAGAGTAGGAAGATTCTCAATCTTGTCACAATTGATCAGAAGCAGAAATGATGAAACATGAATAAAGTTTCATGAGTAATATAATTAAGTGTCGTTCTAATTGTGACTGTCCTATTTACAGAAAAACTCTATATATGGTTCAACCTTTGTATAACATTTCATTTATGACAATACTTTTTATTTATTTATTTGAGAATCTTACAGTCGAACTCAATACTTTCAAACTTGAGCGAACATTGATATAATGATGATATCAATCAATCAATCAATCAATCAATCAATCAATCAATCAATCAATCAATCAATCAATCAATCAATCAATCAATCAATCAATCAATCAATCAATCAATCAATCAATCAATCAATCAATCAATCAATCAATCAATCACTACTGACCTGCATTTAGGGCAGTCGCCCAGGTGGCAGATTCCCTATCTGTTGTTTTCATAGCCTTTTCTTAAATGATTGCAAAGAAATTGGAAATTTATTGAACATCTCCCTTGGTAAGTTATTCCAATCCCTAACTCCCCTTCCTATAAACGAATATTTGCCCCAATTTGTCCTCTTGAATTCCAACTTTATCTTCATATTGTGATCTTTCCTACTTTTAAAGACACCATCCAAACTTATTCGTCTACTGATGTCCTCCCACGCCATCTCTCCACTGACAGCTCGGAACATACCACTTAGTCGAGCAGGTCGTCTCCTTTCTACCAAGTCTTCCCAGCCCAAACTTTGCAACATTTTTGTACCGCTACTCTTTTGTCGGAAATCGCCCAGAACAAATCGAGCTGCTTTTCTTTGGATTTTTTCCAGTTCCTGAATCAAGTAATCCTGGTAAGGGTCCCATACACTGGAACCATACTCAAGTTGAGGTCTCACCAGAGACAAATGTGGTCTCTCCTTTACATCCTTACTACAACCCCTAAATACTCTCATAACCATGTGCAGAGATCTGTACCCTTTATTTACAATCATATTTATGTGATTACCCCAATGGAGATCTTTCCTTATATTTATACCTAGGTATTTACAATGATGTTTATTTACGATTGTCTGTTCTCATATTTGGCTGAAGATGACCCTCACCAGCGTCGAAACTAGTTCCAAGTAAATGGTATAACTTATTTAGCTTAATATTAGTACTGAACAGGTGGATTTTTAATTTTACTTATCTATTATTCTCGGTTCAATACGAGATTAAAAATGAAATTCTTAAAATTTAAACTATAATTTTTTCAAAGAGTAAACGCTGCTCAAATGAATGTTTACAATTACACGCGTAGAATAAAGGATGTATTGAAATAATATTTTGAAACTAGCATTTATAGCCGTTCTTCGCACGGGAATTAGTACGGTAAGGATTGCACGATTCCCTCATGAATTTATGCTAAATTAGATGCCTGTATTCAAACGTCTAGTACGGCATGTTAAACTGATGTTTTTCTACAAAAAGCACGTGTCAGTAACGTAAAGTACGATGAAGCTAAACAAAATCGAGACAAAATGAGGACGATCTCAGAGTTAATTGAACTGTACAGTTCATGGTCAGAAGTTGTGCGAAATTCTCCCTGTTTCTGGGTTACGTATTGTTGTGTATCTGAAACCGAAAGTGGCGCTGTGGCGGAACTCTCATGAAACCAATCTTTGACGATAACCTCTCTTATTATCTGTTCTATCGAAAAGATTAAAATTGCTCTTTAGTTATTCCCTTTCACCCACGTTGAAGTGACATAACTCAGCCTGTATAAACCTCCCTTTATGATATCTCCCTTCTTAATCCTCCTATCGAAATGGTGCACATCAGAAAAAAGTTTTGGAAATGGATTTCCATCAAGGCTGGTAGATTTCCATTAATGTATGTCATGTATATTTGTTGACAGGGTAAAACCACTGTATCGATCTTCCTATAAACCCCCAGTTCATTCAGAAATTTAGGAATAATAATCGGTCTAAAACATACCCAAGGACATGTGGATTCTCGATATGAAGTTTGGCAGTAATATATCCAGGCCCCGATTTACAAATGGGCGGACTGGGCATTTGCCCAGGGCGCCAGTTTTTGAGGGGCGGCGGCCGGCGGATCGAGTAATTATGGCCTGCGTGAATTACGTCTTAAATTTATTACACTCAAATTAATTTTACATTCCACACATTAGTCCAATTATTTTATTAGCCTATATAAAACACTTTAAATTATTCTTACTTCAAAACCTTAATTTAATCTATATATTTACATTTTATAAAGAAAATGTGTCTTATTTCTAAAATTATTTACTTACATACAAACTATCAAACTGAACCAATGGCTTTTTAAATAAAATAACAGTTAATTCTTATTTGGCTGTTACCTTTATTTGGCTTGATAAGTTTAATTATGAGAATTAACTGTATTTGCATAATGTGCTGTTTTATAACACGTAATCTTGAAAACTGTAATATTTAATTTGTAAACAAGTATTTTTTAGAGGAACAGGAAAACGAGAAGCCGGGGAAGGGGGTGTCTAAATATTGTCAGCCCAGGGCGCTAACTACTTGAAATCGGGGCCTGAATATATCCAGTGGTTTTATAGTTAAATAACTCAGAGAAACAGAGAAACAGACAAACTAACAAACACCAAAGCAAAAACATAATATACAGATGGTCATTATTACACCTAAAACGGATATCTGTTCGAAAATTTTAAACAAAATATTCAATGTACAGACACGCGGCCATTACGATAGACCTACACTGTAAGCAAAGAATAATATGACCTCTTCCGAAAGGATTTGTCGTGCACTACAGAAGCATCTAAAATCCTTAATACTTTTTTCGTGATATCTTACTTGTTTCCCATATAATGTTGGAATAAAAATACCAGCGGAAATTTCATGCACTGTCACGGACATGAAGATTATAACACAATTTACCAGGAAAAAATTCATAGTTTGCAAAATGATCTTGTTGACAAGTAGTAGAATTACAAGTTTGAGGTGATTTCTCCCTTTTTTATGGCTCTGAACACAACGGCCCTGTAATTTAGAGACAGTTTGTTCCAGGTAGTGATCACAGTGGCAGTTGGTATTAGTGAAATTGAAAATGTGTTGACCATCTGTTAGGGAGCCCCAGGTTGTAATACGGATTAAGGAAGTGATGTATTACCGCCAGGTATAGCGTGTGGATGTCATGACCCCACAGGGACAACCGGCGTGTGATAGGAGTCATTCACAGTTCATAGGACACCAGAAACAAAAAAGAAGTACTGTACATTAAAGTCTGTTCTCTCCAAAAACCACAGTTCTAGCCCTTCATGCAAGCAACTCAGTGTTGAAAATATCCTAAGGATATGAGCTACGAATTGTAGGTAAATAAAATATAATGAAGTATGATAATACATGCTTTATTTATTCCTAAACTTGCAATCCTTTCCTTGATCATCGTTATTCGGTCAATTAGATCACGGCCGACTGGATTCCTCGCTGCGCTCTTGAGTTAGCTAGAGCGACGCATCAAGTCTGCCGTGATTATATTAACAGTTTGCCTTTTTCTACCACTACGAGCGCTAATGTCAGTCAACGCAGAGTTTCACTTAAGCGCCACTACGAGAGCTAATGTGAGTCAATACAGAGTTTCACTTAAGCACCATTACGAGCGCTAATGTGGGTCAACGCAGAGTTTCACTTAAGCACCACTACGAGCGCTAATGTGAGTCAACGCAGAGTTTCACTTAAGCACCACTACGAGCGCTAATATGAGTCAAAGCAGAGTTTCACTTAAGCACCACTACGAGCGCTAATGTGAGTCAACGCAGAGTTTCACTTAAGCACCACTACGAGCGCTAATATGAGTCAAAGCAGAGTTTCACTTAAGCACCACTACGAGCGCTAATGTGAGTCAACGCAGAGTTTCACTTAAGCACCACTACGAGCGCTAATGTGAGTCAACGCAGAGTTTCACTTAAGCACCACTACGAGCGCTAATGTGAGTCAATGCAGAGTTTCACTTAAGCACCACTACGAGCGCTAATGTGAATCAACGCAGAGTTTCACTTAAGCCCTAACAGATGGTCAACACATATTCAATTTCACTAATACCATCTGGTGATCACTACCTGGACTGTAAATTACAGGGCCGCCGGGTTTGGTGTGGACACATTTCAAAAATTTTTTAAAAATGCCTGAGGGTATTGAACTAAGGACACATTATAGAAAGAATTATGTGAATAATTTAATTTGGCTAGGATTTGAATCGAAAAGAAAACGAGTAAAGAAATAAGCGATCTTAGGCTGATTTTCCGAAACTATATTTAGGCCGGAAGTGATTTTCGAAATTTGTTTCTTTGGTTTGATACAGCTATTCAAGACCCACAATTTGAAACCTTCTCGGACCCTTTAGCTCTTCAACGTTTGGCAGAATTGAGGAAATTGATAAATTTTTCGTTTTTCGTAGTACGGAGACCCCCTACTTTATCTGCTAAGAAATGTTTTGACAATTAGAAAACCTCCAGTGATAGCAGTGTCCGACTCGTTGGCTGAACGGTCAGCGTACTGGCCTTCGGTTCAGAGGGCCCCGGATTCGATTCCCGGCCGGGTCGGGGATTTTAACCTTAATTGGTTAATTCCAATGGCACGGAGGCTGGGTGTATGTGTTGTCTTCATCATCATTTCATCCTCATCACGACGCGCAGGTCGCCTACGGGAGTCAAATATAATTACCTGCACCTGGCGAGCCGTACCCTTCCTGGGATATCCTGGCACTAAAAGCCATACTACATTTCATTTTTCATAGCAGTCATTCGCAGTTCATAAGACACCAGAAAAAGTAAGCATATTAAACTCTGTTCTTAGGGATTCAGAAATTACACTGGAAGAAATATGGAAGTCAGCCCCTGTGGTGCAGTGGTTAGTGTGATTAGCTGCCACCCCCAAAGGCCCGGGTTCGATTCCCGCCTCTGTCACGATATTTGAAAAGTGATACGAGGGCTGGAACGTGGTTCACTCAGCCTTTGGAGGTCAACTGAGTGGAGGGGGGTTCGATTCCTTCCTCATCCATCCTCGAAGTGGTTTTTCGTGGTTTTCCAACTCTCCTTCAGGTAAATGCCGGGATGATACCTAACTTAAGGCCACGGCCGCTTCCTTCCCTGTCTGTCCCTTCCAATCATCGTATTCCCACACAAAGCTCCTGTTCAGCATAGCAGGTGAGACTGCCTGGACGAGGTATTGGTCTTCCTCCCCACTTATGTGGAAGTAAAATAAAGTTGTTGAACTAATATTCCTTAATATCGGCTGGACTCAGGATATCTTATTCATAAGTTAGAAGTAACAGACATGAACGTAGGGAACGTAGGGAGAATGACTGCTGGTACAAACAGGTGGGAACAACTGCAGGAGAGTACTCGGAATGAAGAGATAAAGGCTAAGTTAGGAATGAACTCGATGGATGAATCTGTACGCATAAACCGGCTTCAGTGGGTGGGGTCATGTGAGGCAGGAGGATAGTTTACCTAGTAGAATAATGGACTCTGTTATAGAAGGTAAGAGAGGTAGAAGGAGACCAAGACGACGATGGTTAGACTCAGTTTCTAACGTTTTAAAGATAAGAGGTATAGAACTAAATGAGGCCACAACAGTAGTTGCAAATAGAGGATTGTAAATTTAGTAAATTCACAGAGGTTTGCAGAGTGAACGCTGAAAGGCATAACGGTCTATAATGATAATGTATGTATGTACTAATATTAATTGATCTCTAATATTTCACAATATTACTAGTATTTTGGAATGTCTTGGGGACAGATTGAGAAGCCTGCTATTACTGTGTTTTTTCAGAATATTTCCAATGTCTAAAGGTAGCATTTTTTTTTTTTTTTTTTTTTTTTGTAATTTAGATTTTTTGTAGTGATTTGAATAAACACGTAGAATTTCAGTTAATTCTGATAAATAGGTAATACCTCTTGATTTAGATCAGGGGTTTCCAATTTGTAAGGGCTCGAGGGCCATTTTGGAAACCGTAGTCATGTTCGCGGGCCGCACTTGAATAGGCCAATTTTCGTAAAATTCTGCAAATAGTACAAGAGCAACATTATGAAATAATATGCATAGTTCAATTGAAATGAGGGTTTGATAATTTTAATTGCTTAAAACATTATTTTAAAATTGCATAAAAGAGTGAAATTGGGAGCCGGGCTGAGTGGCTCACACGGTTGAGGCGCCGGCCTTCTGACCCTAGCTTGGCAGGTTCGAACCTGGCTCAGTCTGGTGGTATTTGAAGGTACTCAAATACGTCAGCCTCGTGTCGGTAGATTTACTGGCACGTAAAAGAACTCCTGTGGGACAAAATGTCGTCACCTCGGCGTCTCCGAAAACCATCAAAAGTAGTCAGTGGGATTCAAAAATAGCAACATTATTACTTTGAATTTGGATTTTAAATGTTTTAAAATAATAATATTCTATTGAGAACAAGTGAATACTTGAAAAGAGGAGCTAGTATTAAAGAATAATTAGTTCTGACTTGGGTCGATAAGGTGTATAAAAATTAATAAGTTTTTGAACGAGCTAATATATACGTTTGTGACTTTTCTTCACATTATTTCTTACAGTGCTCTCGCAGGCCGCATAAATGGCTTCGCGGGCCACATGCGGCCCGCGGGCCACATGCGGCCCGCGGGCCGCCATTTGGAAACCCCTGATTTAGACTAAAGCATTATATAGGAAAAGTAACAAATGTATACTGATTCATAGACAAAATAATACAAAGTAAATATACAAAAATAAATTAAGGCTTGTTCATGAATCAGTGGCACTGAGGAAGAAAGTCATAGAACAAACCTCAACATTTCTTAACATACCATTCTTACGTCCTCCACAACGAATTCATGGAAATGAAAAAAGAGAAAAAAGATGGTTTTGGCTCAATTGGCAGATGAAAGATTAGGCTATCTGTTCCGAAAAAAAATGAAAATCTGAAACGTATTTTTCATGAAATAGTGCTTCAAATTAAGGCAAAATTTGTGCCTAATATGTGACGTCACACGCATACTCTGTTATAAGATGGCGCTGTGTTGACCCACGCGCTCAGTAGAAGGTTAGCTGAATCAGCGAAAACAAATTAATAAGAAAGTCTACGAAACTTCAAAATCCTGCAACCGTGACAGCTTACTGCCAATGTTCTTTTCTCCGTAATTCATGTCCTATCACTGTCCTATCCTACCACTAAAGTGAAACATCATTCGTGCATCTATACCTTTGGTAGGACCCCAAATACATCACAGAATGTCTTGATCAAACTGTGGCTTAACGTCTAACAGTACTTTTAGCCAGTCTAAGGGCCCACACACTCCTAGGTTTAAGTTTACAGGAGAAAACTAATGACATAAATATGTATTTGAATAGATGTTATCATTAACACTGTATTTTAATAGTTTATATTCCACATTTTACTTCGTTTCAAATCATATTAAACATTACTTTTTATAGGTCCTGGAAAGCAAAAATACAAAACCACGTGCCTTTATGAGCATATCGCATAATACTGCTAAACATCATCTCCTCTGCCAGCATTCTAAAGCTTCATACCTCCGAGAGTTCCTCTCATCCGGAGAAAGACGAAGGAATCAGACGGAGAGATTTCCACAGAATGTTAGTTTTGAGAAACGTACTTGAAAACCGTATGACCGAGCTCGATATCTGCAGTTGCTTAAGTGCGACCAGTATCCAGTAATCGGGAGATAGAGGGTTCGAGCCCCACTGTCGGCAGCCCTGAAGATGGTTTTCCGTGGTTTCCCATTTTCACACCAGGCAAATGCCGGGGCTGTACC
Source organism: Anabrus simplex (assembly GCF_040414725.1). NCBI lineage: Eukaryota > Metazoa > Arthropoda > Insecta > Orthoptera > Tettigoniidae > Anabrus > Anabrus simplex. The sequence continues at coordinate 144,020,990 of NC_090279.1, read as the reverse complement.
TTGACACGGCCTAGGCCTTTCCTCTCCCATCGTCGCCATAAGACATATCTGTGTCGGTGCGACGTAAAGCAAGTAGAAAAAAAAAAAAACCGTATGAAATTGTATAAAACCACAGCCGAAGCCATGGCCGCTTATAATCTCTTAATAAAGTGCTTCTAGAGCACGGTCTCCTATAACCTGTTTTATAAAGCACTCGTAGCATACTGTCTCCTATAACTTGTTATACAGTATAAAGCGCTGAATACTGTCTCCTATAAACTGTTGTATAAATGGCTGCTAGAATACTGTCACCTATCAATTGTTGTATAAAGTGCTACTGGAATACTGTCTCCTATGAACTGTTGTATAAGTGCTCCTGGAATACTGTCTCCTATCAATTGTTGTATAAAGTGCTCCTGGAATACTGTCTCCTATGAACTGTTGTATAAAGTGCTCCTGGAATACTGTCTCCTATAAATTGTTGTATAAAGTTCTCCTGGAATACTGTCTCCTATAAATTGTTGTATAAAGTGCTCCTGGAATACTGTCTCCTATCAACTGTTGTATAAAGTGCTCCTGGAATACTGTCTCCTATCAATTGTTGTATAAAGTGCTCCTGGAATACTGTCTCCTATCAACTGTTGTATAAAGTCCTCCTGGAATACTGTCTCCTATCAATTGTTGTATAAAGTGCTCCTGGAATACTGTATCCTATGAACTGTTGTATAAAGTGCTCCTGGAATACTGTATCCTATGAACTGTTGTATAAGTGCTCCTGGAATACTGTCTCCTATAAACTATTGTATAAAGTGCTCCTGGAATACTGTCTCCTATGAACTGTTGTATAAAGTGCTCGTGGAATACTGTCTCCTATAAATAGTTGTATAAAGTGCTCCTGGGATAATGTCTCCCATAACCTCCTGAATAAACCACATTATGACGTTGTTCTGAAAGTCTGCTTTATTTGACGTGACAGATTCACGCCATTAAGTTCTTAACTATGAGATTCAGTTCTACTGTGAGATGTAAAAAAGAATTGATCCTGTACATCGTCCCCACTGGCCAGTCTGTTCTAATAACCACTAAACCACGGAAGCTGCGTATAAAGCCAGTGGCTGTATGTGTCACAAGCAATCTCAATGTCACTCTGTTTAGGCGCGACACGTCTTCTCCTGTACGCCGCAATATTGTGAAAAGCGATAGTAGCTAGAAAGGAGAAGATGCATATGGAAGCAGTGAAATATGGGCTCTTTTCCCCTCGGATATGTGTAAAAGAATATTTTCTCCCCTCCCTAGTCTGAAAGCGTATCAAATCCATGCTAGTTGTAGTATTACATCCAGCCCAGCCGCATGAATAAGAAGGAGATTTATTACCACACACCGGCTGTATTTATTAGCTGGCTTATTGCTAACAGGACGGGCGTCCTACAAGCTGCTCCAAATACCGGTGTACACAAGTGTATGGAAGATGGTGGTGATTGTAGTAAAATAAGGGCTCATAAATCCCTCCCAATATAACTGACGTATGAGGTAGGACTAATCCCAGCGCTCACTGTAACATGGTTTGTCTTCAGAAAGAAGGCGCGGGATAACGAAAAACAACTTAGACCTTGTAAACTGTAGGTGGCTAGTTAGAAATTAAGATGGAGGGGAGGAAGCTTCCAAAATACGTCCATCAAGAATGTCCATATAAACATAAGGTCCGAACAAAAATATCCAAATATAGAGTCTCTTATATAAAACCAGACCAAACGCACGGTATTCGTGCTCTGCGCTACGCCTGTATAGGAGGCGCGCGCATAGTTCTTGACCTTGCAAGAAGCCTACACGTGTTCGACCTGGCAAGCATGAGTCGCCAGTCTGAATATCGGCTGTTGACATGGAAATGAAATGGCGTATGGCTTTTAGTGCCGGGAGTGTCCGAGGATATGTTCGGCTCGCCAGATGCAGGTCTTTTGATTTGACTCCCGTAGGTGACCTGCGCGTCATGATGAGGATGAAATGATGATGAAGGCGACACATACACCCAGCCCCCCGTGCCAGCGAAATTAACCAATGATGGTTAAAATTTCTTTTTTTTTTTTTTGCTAGGGGGTTTACGTCGCAACGACACAGATAGGTCTTATGGCGACGATGGGATAGGAAAGGCTTAGGAGTTGGAAGGAAGCGGCCGTGGCCTTAATTAAGGTGTCGGTGTCAATAATGACGCTAATTCCAGACCGACAAATATTAATAATAACAATAATAACAATAATATAGTCCGCCTCTGTGGTGTAGTGGTTAGTGTGATTAGCTGCCACTCCCAGAAGTCCGGGTTCGATTCCCGGCTCTACCACGAAATTTGAAAAGTGGTATGAGTGGTGGAACGGGGCCCTCTCAACCTCGGGAGGTCAACTGAGTAGAGGGGGTTCGATTCCCTCCTCAACCATCCTGGAAGTGGTTTTCCGTGGTTTCCCACTTCTCCTCCAGGCAAATGCCGGGATGGTACCTAATATAAGGCCACAGCCGCTTCCTTCCCATTTCCTTGTCTATCCCTTCCAAACTTCCCATCCCCCATAAGGCCCCTGTGCTGCATAGCAGGTGAGGCCGCCTGGGCGAGGTACTGGTCATCCTCCCCAGTTGTATCCCCCGACCCAGAGTCTGAAGCTCCAGGACACTGCCCTTGAGGCGGTAGAGGTGGGATCCCTCGCTGAGTCCGAGGGAAAAACCGACCCTGGAGTGTAAACAGATTACGAACGAACAATAATATATATATATATATATATATATATATGTAAAGTAACATGTCCTGACTGACTAACTGACTGACTGACTGATTCATCATCGCCGAGCCAAAGAAATGAAATTTTGGGAATACATTTACATTACATTGCAGGTACTCACTTAAATTTTTTAAAATTTCGTGTGACTATTTCTAGCCGAGTGCAACCCTTGTAAGGCAGACTCCCCGATGAGGGTGGGCGGCATCTGCCATGTGTAGGTAACTGCGTGTTATTGTGGTGGAGGATAGAGTTATGTGTGGTGTGTGAGTTGCAGGAATGTTGGGGATGGCACAAACACCCAATCCCCGGGCCATTGGAATTAACCAATGAAGGTTAAAATCCCCGACCCGGCCGGGAATCGAACCCGGGACCCTTTGGACCGAAGGCCAGTACACTGACCATTCAGCCAACGAGTCGGACAGGTACTCACTAAGAGAGGATTTTTGGATATTCCATAGCTAAGGGGGTGAAAAGGGGGTTGAATTATTGTCAAGAGTACATCTATATCTCAAAACCTGACAGTGTAGAGACGTAGAAATTGGTATTTGGTACCTCCTCTAAAAATAAGGGGAAAATGTTTTTCCTTTTTCTGAAAAATCCTCTTAACGGGGTTGAAAAGAGGTGAAAAGGGGTTCAGTTCCTTTAATGAGGATGCTCATATATTAAAAAAACTGATATTACAGACATGAAAATTGGTCTTTCGAATCTCCTTTAAAAATAAAGAAACACGTATTTTCTTGTCTTTGGAAAATCCACTTAAGGGGGTGAAGTGAAAATATGGGTGAATTTTTTAAAATGAGTAAATCCACAGTGTATCTCAAAAACTGAAGATGTTACAGACGTGAAAACTAGTGTTTGAAATCTCCTTTAAAACTAAGCGACCACGTTTTTTGTTCTGTGAAAATCCACTTAGGGCCGGAGGGAGGGGGGGGGGTGGTTGAAAATAAATAAAGGAGTTGAATTCTTTTTGTGAGGATACTTATATCTCTAAAACTGAAGACGTTTAGAGAAAAACCTCTATTCATTTCTCCGAAGCCATTGACCACACGAACTTGAAATGTCACTCATTGATTGCTTCCTCGTGTGCTAGATGTCAAATAAGACAACTTTAGAAATAAATTCAGCCCTTAAGGCTAAAATGGAGGTTAATACCCGAAAACAAATATATCCCTTTCGCTGAAACGGTTTGACATATGAGGTTGAAATTTAATATGATGGCTCCTTTTGTATGTCCTAGGCCCTAGGGTTTCAATAAAACTTAGTACTCCTAAGGATTTTTGACTAGGGGTGAGGGCTGACAATATAAATATTCATTTCTCTCCAACCGTTTGCCATATGGTCTTGAAATTTCACATGATGCTTGTCCTATATGTAATAGATTTTTAAATAAGAAGTGTTCTTAAAACAATGTACCCCTAAGGGGTTTTGACTGGGGGGTGAGGGTGAGGTTTGGTTACAAAAATATCAATTTCTCCAAAATCGCTTGACATACGAGGTTGGAATTTCACATGGTGCTTACTCTTCAATATCTTAGGCTTTTAAATAAAAATTGGTCTTAAAACAATGGACCCCTAAGAGGTTTTGACTGGGGGTGATGTCCGATGACATAAATATATTTTATTTCTCTGAAACCGCTTAACATACGAGGTTGAAATTTCAAATGATTGTTGCTCCTATACATCTTCGATTTTAATTGAGAAGTGGTCTTGAAAGAATGTATTCCTAAGGGGTTTTGACTAGAGTTTGGAGCCTGATTACAATACAAGTAACAGGCGAGTTGGCCGTTCGGTTAGAGGAGCGCGGCTGTGAGCTTGCATCCGGGAGATAGTGAGTTCGAATCCCACTGTCGGCAGCCCTGAAGATAGTTTTCCGTGGTTTCCCATTTTCACACCAGGCAAATGCTGGGGCTGTACCTTAATAAAGGCCACGGCCGCTTCCTTCCAACTCCTAGGCCTATCCCATCGTCGCCATAAGACCTATCTGACGTAAAGGCACTAGCAACAACTAAAAAAATCATTTGTCTGAAACCCCTTGACAAACGAGGTTGAAACTTCACATGAAAATTGCTCCTATGTGCATTACATTTTAACAAAATAGTGGTCTCAAACCAACACACCCTTAAGGGATTTTAACTAGGAGGGAGTTCTGATGACATAATATACATTTCTATGAAACCGTTTGACATACGAGGTTAAAATTTCACATAGAAAAGGTATTAAAACAATACATCTCCAAGAGGTTTTGGCTGGGCGGTGACGACTTATGACAAAATTATTCATCTCTCCAAACCGTTTGACGTATGAATTTTACATTTTACAAGATTTTTGGATGATGTAGATGTCAAATATGGTATATTAAAAATATTTTACGTATAAGGATTGGGATTGTGTAGAAATTGTTGAAGCTGTAAAACTGTCTCTCCACAACAGCCAAGGTCGTCATCATCATCATCATCTGTTTACCCTCCAGGTTCGGTTTTTCCCTCGGACTTAGCGAGGGATCCCACCTCTACCGCCTCAAGGGCAGTGTCCTAGAGCTTCAGACTCTTGGTCGGGGGATACAACTGGGGAGTATGACCAGTACCTCGCCCAAACGGCCTCACCTGCTATGCTGAACAGGGGCCTTGTGGAGGGATGGGAAGATTGGAAGGGATAGGCAAGGAAGAGGGAAGGAAGCTGCCGTGGCCTTAAGTTAGGTACCATCCCGGGATTCGCCTAGAGGAGAAGTGGGAAACCACAGAAAACCACTTCCAGGATGGCTAAGGTGGGAATCGAACCCACCTCTACTCAGTTGACCTCCCGAGGCTGAGTGGACCCCGTTCCAGCCCTCGTACCACTTTTCAAATTTCGTGGCAGAGCCGGGAAACGAACCCGGGCCTCCGGGGGTGGCAGCTAATCACGCTAACCACTACACCACGCTGCCCTCTATACACACTAAATTCTATGTCTTAGATTTTAAATAAGAAGTGGTCTTCAAACAACACCCCTCCCTCTAAGGGGTTTTGACTGGGGGATGCGGAATGATGACAAAAATATTCACTTCTGTGGAACCGTTTGCATTACGAAGTTAAAATTTCAAATCATATTAAATTACATAAAGTTTGAGACAATTTTAAATTGAAGTGGGGTTAAGATACGAAAACAGATATATTCACTCTTTCCTTCGAAACCATTTCACTACGAAGACAAAATTCCAAATAGCGGTATATATACTTCAAATCCTAGGTGTAAATTAGGAAATATTTTGAAATATCCACCATTACAGTGTTAAATGAAGTTACCTCTGTGAACAGTCCGACTCGTTGGCTGAACGGTCAGCGTACTGGCCTTCGGTTCAGGAGGTCTCGGGTTCGATTCCCGGCCGGGTCGAGGATTTTAACCTTAATTGGTTAATTCCAATGGCACGGGAGCTGGGTGTATGTGTTGTCTTCATCATCATTTCATCCTCATCATGACGCGCAGGTCGCCTACGGGAGTCAACTAGAAAGACCTGCACCTGGCGAGCCGAACCCGTCCTGGGATATCCCGGCACTAAAATCCATACGACATTTACCTCTGTGAAAAAAAAATTATTCATTCCTCCAAAACTGTTTAACGTAAAGAATTTTTAGTTTTACGAGAAGGTTCTTCGTTTATGTCCTAGATGTAAAACATCATATACTTCAAAATATTTCCCCCTAAGTAATTTAGATGGTGGTTGACTCTCAAAAGCCACAATATCCCTTCTTCTGAAGCGGTTTCGGGCACTTGAAGGGTCAGGGGAAAAAAGCAGGAGAGTCAATATTTATGCAACTTGAGAGAAAGCAACTTTTGTGCTTGACTTCCCTAGTTCTTTCCCCTAATAGCGTAACTTTGAGTGCTAATTTCTCCTGACTCGCCTGCTTGTTTTCCATTTCCGACCTCTCAATAGATGCGCATGATTACTCTGAAGCGGACTGTAACAATATCCCAATTTCGATGAAAAAGTGACTTACCTGGTTTTTTCCCCCGACCCTTCGGTATATGTAGGGTAGTTTGCTATGTCCCAAATGTTAAGTAAAATTTTTAAAACATTCACAGCCTAAAATAGATTCATTCTTCCGTTACTGTTCGACGTACATCTAAATTTCACAGGTTGATCGCTTTTATATCTTAGAGGTTAAGTAAGATAGGGTTTAAAAACATTCCAATTCTTCTATACGTGGTTCAAATATCTGTTAGAGAGGAAAATTAATAAGCACTCCCCAAAAAATGTTTGACGTACGAACTGAGGGTGTATTTTACAGGTTCAGTCGACAGTAGACACTCCAAAATGTAAAATTTTGAAAAATAACTTTCAGGTTAAAACCGTAGCGAAGCACGGGTATCTTGCTAATAATAATAACAACAATAATAACAATAATAATAGTAATAATGATGTTGTTGTTGTTTCAGTCATCAGTCCATAGACTGGTTTGATACAGCAGTCCATGCCACCCTATCTTAAGCTAACCTTTTCAATTCTACGCAACTATTAAATCTTCATCTGTTCTAATCTGCTTGTCGGACGAGAACCGGTCTATTCAACATGGTATGGCCGTTGGCAGTGGTAGTGTGTCGGCCTTCGGATCCCAAGATAGCGGGTTCAAACCCGGCAGAGGTAGTCGGATTTTTGAAAGGCGGAAAAAAGTCCATTCGACACTCCATGTCGTACGATGTCGGCATGTAAAAGATCTCTGGTGACACATTTGGTGTTTGCCCGACAAAATTCATTAAATCTCAGCCATAGACGCCCAAGAGAGTTTCGGTTTACTCGGTCTGCCATCTAGTGGGCCTAGAGTAAAACGGAACATCGAAATTGACGAGCAGACAGCCAGATGGCCTCAAATTGAAATGTCTGCACACGGTTGCTGAGGCCATACGATTATTATTATTATTATTATTATTATTATTATTATTATTATTATTATTATTATTATTATTATTATTATTATTATTATTATTATTATTATTTAGCCAATTCGACCTCCTCTCTCAATTTCGATTCAGCATCTCTTCATTCGTGATTCGATCTATCCATCTCACCTTCAGCATTCTTCTGTAACCCCACATTTCAGAAGCTTCTATTCCCTTTCTTTCTGAACTAGTTATCGTCCATGTTTCACTTCTGTACAATACCACGCTCCAGACGAAAGCCTTCAAAAACATCTTTCTGATTCCTATATCAAAAATAAATAGCAAATTTCTTTTCTTGAGAAAGGCCTTCCTTCCTTGCTTGTGCTAGTCTGCATTTTATGTCCTCCTTACGTCTGCCATTATTAGATATTCTAATACCCAAGTAACAATTTAAACCTACTTCCTTTAAGACTTTATTTCCTAATCTAGTATTACCTACATCACCTCATTTAACATCACGCCATTACCTTTGTTTTGGACTTACTTATTTTCATCTTGCACTTCTTCACAAGACTATGTCCACACAATTCAGCAATTTTTCCAGATCATCTGGATACTCAGATAAAGTAACAATATCATCGGCAAATTTCAGAATTTTAATTTCCTCTCCTTGGATTGTGATTCCCTTCCCGAATTCCAAATAATAATAATAATAATAATAATAATAATAATAATAATAATAATAATAATAATAATAATAATAATAATAATAATAATAATAATTGTACCGGCGGGTACACCTCTACGCCACACATTTGAATTTTCCGCCTTAAAGTCCTCTTCTACAGGAGAAACTCTGAACTTTAAAAACCGGATCAACTCATAAGTTTCTCAGAAGATGTCACTACCGTAAATTTTGTGATTTCGAAGTTGTCAGTACTGTGTGGATTTCAACTTGTTTTGTTTTCCATTGATCAAGAAGTGTGGATATTCTCTTATAGATGTCTCTACGAAAAAACTATGATCATGCACCCTGGTGCGAAGTGAAGGAACTTTTTTTGAAGAAATTTTGTATTCATAAGTTTTCTTATTACTAAATTTCGTTCTTTCATTTGTGGGTTGGCAATATTAATCTTTTCTTTTCCGCCAGTTTTGAAGTTAGCCAATCAATTATTTCTGTAATGAATGTTTGACCAATCGTGTCTTTCTTCTTCGATTTTGATGTGTAACTTTTAGCTAGCCAATAAAAGCCTGTGGGTGTGGCTGTTTTATTCATGAAAGGTCTCGAATTTTCCTCGAGGGTATAAAAACTGCTGATTTTCTTGTCTCTCGGCCACATCATCAACATTTAATTTAGTGTATGGACGTGTAGCAAGAGGCGGGAAGCGCCTCTTTCTTCAGGCAGCAGTTCTTCAATAAGGTAATGGCCGCTTAACATCTTTATTTCTTGCTAGCTCAGCCGTTTAACCGGCGGGGAGGGTCCGAAACCTTTACTATGTAACCTATCTTCAAACATGTAATTCTCCTTCGCTTTTGTAAAACTTCATATATCGGGGATAGAGAGTGCTTTACCATCTCGAGCTCCCCTTCATTTTGATTTTGAGGTGACTACGTTTTTGTAACCTATTTTCTACTCTTCCTTAATGTATAAAATTTATTCTGTATACGAGTCACCTGCATTGTTTGGGAATAGCCCCTGTTCCATCGCCTTGGGCCTCTTAGGTTTTAAGAAGTTTCATTCAGGAGTGCAAGTATACGCCTCCATTCCTTTTGTATTTTGGGCCATTTACTTAACCTATTCTTTTTCTGCTAAGGCCCAATACATTGGGTACAGGATACCCCTGTTTCAGTGGTGTAATTTGTGCCTTGATGGCAAGTGATTGTAAGGTATGGTATGACTTTAATAGGCTTGGAAAACTGAGAGCGGGTCAGCTCTTTTGTGTACTGGAAATGTGCCTCTAGGAGGCTTGACATTGCTAGGTGGGAGCAAGTGCTCCATGTAATTAGTGGATTTCTGCCCTTTGGTAATATGTGTCTGTGAGCTGAGAGCTCAGGAAATGTAAAACTTGGGGCTTGAAGCCCAGCTTGTTAAATTGTCTCTAAAACTTGGCTTTTCCTGGTCTTGTACCTGAGTGTCGGTTACTTGTTCACTTGTTGTTACTTGTTAAATTTTCAAATTCTATGTGAAAATTGTTAAGTTTTGCTATTTTCGAAAATATAACCTTTAATGAAATTTTAATTCATATCTCGGCTTTGTGGATAGACCCATTCCAGCCCGCACCTTCTTTCACCTCTGCATTCCACGAATATCCCCGTAATATTATTATTAATATTATTATTAATAATAATAATAATAATAATAATAATAGTCAAAAGGAGAGGCGCGATGCCCCTATCCGCTGTAACGAAGCAGGAATCTCAGCTACACATTATATATATCTCTTTCTCGTTCCGGCGATACAGCAGATGTAATAACGGTCACATTTTTTCCCCTCTCCAGCTCTTGACATGTATTGCCTTGGCCTTCTTCATGCGGCCCGCAGTACGCCAGATATTGCACTTTACACGTCCAGTGTGACAGGGGGCCGTGGTAACATAGCAACCACAAAATGAAGTGACGTCATTTGAAATTCCCACGTCAACAGCAGTGGGAAATTACTTGTATCTTGACATGTCGAGCACAGGGTATTCGGAAAGTGATACCACTAACCAGGAACACATTAACAAAGATTTGTTTTAACGTAGACGTACGTTCTTTGACAACAGTACACAGATAGAAACATTATTTTTTTCTATTATATTACGTCGCACCGACACAGATAGGTCTTATTGTGCCGACGATGGGATAGGAGAGGGCTAGGTGTGAGAAGGAAGCGGCCGTAATCTTATTAAGGTACAGCCCCAGCATTTGCCTGGTGTTAAAATGAGAAACCACGGAAAACCATCTTCAGGGCTACCGGCAGTGGGGTTCGAACCCACTGTCTCCCGGTAAGGAAACATTTGCAGACGCTTTTGGTATTTGGGTAGACCACATATTTCGCCGAGAGTATTTCATTTACGATTATGTTGAATGAGTTACACATCTTCCGACCATCCATCCATACCTCGCATCACAGCCTGCACTATCGCTAGGTAACATTTTCCGACCATCCATCCATACCTCGCATCACAGCCTGCACTATCGCTAGGTAACATTTTCCGACCATCCATTCATACCTCACATCACAGCCTGCACTATCGCTAGGTAACATTTTCCGACCATCCATCCATACCTCGCATCACAGCCTGCACTATCGCTAGGTAACATTTTCCGACCATCCATCCATACCTCGCATCACAGCCTGCACTATCACTAGGTAACATTTTCCGACCATCCATCCATACCTCGCATCACAGCCTGCACTATCACTAGGTAACATTTTCCGACCATCCATCCATACCTCGCATCACAGCCTGCACTATCGCTAGGTAACATTGTCCGACCATCAATCCATACCTCGCATCACAGCCTGCACTATCGCTAGGTAACATTTTCCGACCATCCATTCATACCTCACATCACAGCCTGCACTATCGCTAGGTAACATTGTCCGACCATCCATCCATACCTCGCATCACAGCCTGCACTATCGCTAGGTAACATTTTCCGACCATCCATTCATACCTCACATCACAGCCTGCACTATCGCTAGGTAACATTGTCCGACCATCCACCCATACCTCGCATCACAGAATGCACTATCGCTAGGTAACATTTTCCGACAATCCATTCATACCTCACATCACAGCCTGCACTATCGCTAGGTAACATTGTCCGACCATCCATTCATTCCTTACATCACAGTCTGCACGGTTGCTAACTAACATGTCTGACCATCCAACCATACTTTACATCACAGCCTGCACGGTTGCTAGGTAACATTGTCTGACCATCCATCCATTCCTCACATCACAGCCTGCACGTTTGCTAGGTAACATTGCCTGGCCATCCATTTATACCTGCAGGGCCGAGTGGCTCAGACGGTTGAGGCGGTGGCCTTCTGACCCCAATTTCACAGGTTTGATCCTGGTTCAGTCCGGTGGTATTTGGAGATGCTTAAGTACGTCAGCCTCATGTCGGTAGATTTACTGGCACGTAAGAGAACTCCTGCGGGACAAAATTCTGGCACCTCGGCTTCTCCGAAAATCGTAAAAGTAGTTAGCGGGATGAAAAGCAAATATTATTATTATTATTATTATTATTATTATTATTATTATTATTATTATTATTATTATTATTATTATTATTATTATTATTATTATTATTATTATTATTATTATTATTATTATTACATTCATACCTTACATCACTACCTGCACGGTTGCTAGGTAACATTGTCTGACCATCCTTTCATACCTCACATCACAGCCTGCACGGTTCCGTCACACATTTTGTCGCGTCACGTTGCACAGATTGTTGTATTATCCCCAGACATAAGACATACTCTTGTCAAGAGGGGAACCTTAAAACGCTCTTGAGTGGAACTTGAAAAAAAAAATCATAAACAGAGAAATCAGAAGAAAGGAATTCTGTTCCACATAAATGACAAACTACAGTATAAGGTGGGGCTTTGTGGCTATCTGCCTGGATAGCTGGATAACTACTGGAGTGATTTTCACATCAGGCAACCTTAATTTAGAACACGGTCGGTTCCTTCCCACTCCTAGTCTTTTTTTTTTCTTTCTTTACGTCGCACCGACACAGATAGGTCTTAGGGCGACGATGGGACTGGAAAAGGCTAGGAGTGGGAAGGAAGCGGCCGTGGCCTTAATTAAGGCACAGCCCCAGCATTTGCCTGGTGTGAAAACGGGAAACCACGGGAAACCATCTTCAGGGCTGTCGATAGTGGGGTTCGAACCTACTTCTCCCGAATACTGGATACTGGCCGCACTTAAGCGACTGCAGCTATCGAGCTCGGTAGTTTTTTTTCTATCTCATCGTCGCCATAAGACGTATCTGAGTCGGTGCGACGTAAAGCCAGTTGTTAGAAGAAGAAGAGGAAGAATTTACAAGAAATAGATGCGGTATTAGCGGAATCAGGAAAAGATCTGCAAGTCAAGTTGAAAAATATTGAGAGAGTAGGCAAATAGTTAGGAATGAAGATCAACATTGGCAAGGTTCAGATGTTGAGATTAGGAAAGAAGGAAACTCATATTAATATAGCACCAGAGAACAAGACATCGGAATAAGTAAAATAATTTAGATATTTGTTAACATGGAATGGAAGCTGTACACAAGAAGTAAGGTAGGTAAGGGCCCGAAGGCAGGTCCGAACCTCCGCAGAGGTGTTCCTGAGCCGGAGTTTACGTGCGGTAGGGTGGCCAGTTCCATTCCGCTCCTCCATTCCCTTACCCCCCACCAACAGCGCGTGGCAACCCATCCAACTCCTGACCACGCCCAACGTTGCTTAACTTCGGAGATCTCACGGGATCCGGTGTTTCAACACAGCTACGGCCGTTGGCCAAGGAGTAAGAAAAAGAGTATAAATGAGAAAAGAAGCTTAAAGAAAGGTGAGAGAGCTTTTGACGTCTAAGGCAATCGCTATTCATTTAAGAAGCAGGCTGGTGTTGGTAGTGTTTTTTGTGTGGTGTCATACGGACTTTAAGAAAGAATAAAACAAAGTAACTTATTTGGAAAGTTTTGAAATATGGTTGTGGAGAAGAATGGAAAAAGTGAAGTGGACAGATGAAGTGCTAAGAAGAGTAGGAGGGAAGAGACACTTGATGAAAACGATAAGGAAGAGGAAAATATCCTGGTTGGATCACATACTACGCAGAAATTGGAGGGAAAATATTTGGAGAAAGAGGAATAGGAAGCTTTGAAATGTTAACAGATGTCAAACAAAGTACAAGCTGTGAACAAGATGCACAGGACAGAGAATCATCCAGTTCATACCTGTCTCAAGAGAGATTCACAGAAGAAGAAACGCTACAGATAACACCAGAAAAATACTAAAATCTTTGTAATTCTGGTTGCAAATCACACATTCGTGGGAAAAAGATATATAAATACCGCTGGAAAACAATGGACAGAAAAAATACGACAGCGAAATCGTGGAAAGATTTTGGGAGGAGAAGAAGGGAAGGCCGTCAGACTAAGCTAACAAGTTCAAAGACGCTCTTTAATTGGGCATAAGGAAGAAATAAATGAATAATAATAAAAATAATAATGTCCGCCTCTGTGGTGTAGTGGTTACCGTGATTAGCTGCCACCCCCGGAGGCCCGGTTTCGTGGCTCTGCCACGAAATTTGAAAAGTGGTATGAGGGGTGGAACGGGGTCCACTCAGCCACGGGAGGTCAACTGAATAGAGGTGGGTTTGATTCCCACCTCAGCCATCCTGGAAGTGGTTTTCCGTGGTTTCCCCACTTCTCCTCCAGGCGAATGCCGGGATGGTACCTAACATAAGGCCAAGGCCGCTTCCTTCCCTCTTCCTTGGCTATCCCTTCCAATCTTCCCATCCCTCTACAAGGCCCCTGTTCAGCATAGCAGGTGAGGCCGCCTGGGCGAGGTACTGGACATTCTCCCTAGTTGTATCCCCGACCAAGAGTCTGAAGCTCCAGGACATTTCCCTTGAGGCGGTAGAGGTGGGATCCCTCGCTGTGTCCGAGGGAAAAGCCGACCCTGGAGGGTAAACAGATGAATAATAATAATAATAATAATAATAATAATAATAATAATAATAATAATAATAATAATAATAATAATACGTCTCAGATTATTGAACTCCAAAGACATAGTAGTAACATTTATATATTTTTAAAAAGGCTTTTGATACTGTTGATAGGAAACCTCTAGATAAAATAATCCGAGAGTTTGGAGTTGAAACCAGATTGGCAAACCCAATCCGTAAAATCCCTCACAGACACCATATCAAAAGTAAAATTTATGTGTGAAATATCTAAACCATTCAGAATAAATACAGGTGTAAGGCAAGGTGATGGCTGATCTCCATTCCTACAGTATTCAACTGCGTCCTGGAAAAATAGTAAGAATTTGGAATGAAAACCTGAAAGAACATAAGCTATCAGCAATAACACTGGAGAGGTGCTGAGATAAACTGTCCAGCACTTGCAGATGATTTTGCCATACTCTCAGAAAACTTCAAAAATGCAGCAATACAAGTCAATCTCTCGGAAGAAATAGCCAAGAGAACATGTTTAAGAATTTTTGTAGAAAAAAAAAAAAGAAATATATGGCAAATATAAAAATGCTCCAGAATGTTTTAATAACAGGAATTAGTGGGATGAAATGAAATGCTACAACCTGTTTTCCAGTCAATGACCGGGTCAGGGGTGGAATGAATGAATCCCCCATCTTGCGGAAAGGATAGGAATTGTGCCGGCTGCCGAGGCCTGTCGCACTCCTCAGGGGCGATGATTAATGACTGACAGATGTAATGAAATTATAGTGAAAAGTTTTGCTGGAAAAAAGATGACAGGGAAAATCGGAGTAGCCGGAAAAATACCTGTCCCGCCTCCTCTTTGTCCAACACAAATCTCACATGGGGTGATCGGGATTTGAACCACAGAACCCAGCGGACGCACTGCAGCCTGAGCCACGGAGGCATAATTGATCGGATAAGGAAGGTAAAGAAATTCAGATATTTTTGAGAAACAATTCGAGAAAATGTTTCGGAAAAATCTGCTGTAGAAGAAAAGATACACAAGATAGAAATATCATACGGTATAACTAGGAATATCTACAACAACAAGTGTTTATTTAAAACCTCAAAATCCAACGCTACAACACAATAGTCATACCGGAATGCCTACACGCGATTGAATATCTAGTACTGAATTACAAGGTGAATAAATTAGAAGTACTGGAAATAAAAAGAATATACGGAAAATACTCGGTCCAATAAGAACTACAGAACTCTGGTAATCAGGAAGTAATGATGAATTAATATACCGGGACATCATCATCATCATCATCATCTGCTTACCCTCCAGGTTCGGCTTTTCCCTCGGACTCAGCGAGGGATCCCACCTCTACCACCTCAAGGGCAGTGTCCTGGAGCTTCAGACTCTTGGTCGGGGGATACAACTGGGGAGTATGACCAGTACCTAGCCCAGGCGGCCACACCTGCTATGGCGAACAGGGGCCTTGTAAGGGGATGGGAAGATTGGAAGGGATAGGCAAGGATGAGGGAAGGAAGCGGCCGTGGCCTTAAGTGAAGTGGGAAACTACGGAAAACCACTTCGAGGATGGCTGAGGTGGGAATCGAACCCACCTCTACTCAGTTGACCTCCCGAGGCTGAGTGGACCCCGTTCCAGCCCTCGTACCACTTTTCAAATTTCGTGGCAGAGCCGGGAATCGAACCCGGACCTCCGGGGGTGGCAGCTAATCACGCTAACCACTACACCACAGAGGCGGCATACCGGGACATTTAAAACTTAACAGATACAATGCGGGAGAGGCGATTGGTACTTTTTGGACATTTATACAGAACGGATGACAACAAGTTAACGAAACAGGTATCTTAAAATATCTTTAGAGTAAGGAGTCAACAACAAACTGGATTGGTGAATTCAAGAAGGATTTGGGAAGGAACAACATAGGGGAAGAAGAAGCAACAGAGAGAGATTTTTAGAGAGTGTGTTAAAATGGATTTCCAAGGTCGGGAGGGAAAGAAAACAGGCTCAAAACAGTAGAGGAAAAGCAAGCTTAATGGTCAGATAATGAAATGTCGTATGGCTTTTAGTGCCGGGATATCCCAGGACGGGTTCGGTTCGCCAGATGCAGGTCTTTCTATTTGACTCCCGTAGGCGACTTGCGCGTCGTGATGAGGATGAAATGATGATGAAGACAACACATATACCCAGCCCCCGTGCTATTGGAAGTAACCAATTAAGGTAAAAATCCCCGACCCGGCCGGGAATCGAACCTGGGACCCTCTGAACTGAAGGTCAGCACGCTGACCGTTCAGCCAACGAGTCGGACAGTGAAGGAGTATTGGAGGAGGGATGAAGCACTGAAATTGTCTCGTGGTCCCTAGAAGATCCTAACGGAGAAATAATAATAATAATAATAATAATAATAATAATAATAATAATAATAATAATAATAATAATAATAATATCAAGGAGCAGAAGGAGTAGTTGACCTAATGAGAAAGAGAAGGTTACAGTTCTATAGATACTTGTTGAGGATGGACAGAAACAGAATAACGAAGAGAATCTTGGAATTCTTCAGGAAGAGGAAGACGGAAAAGGGTTTCGATAACTGAGGTTGGACTTGACGAAGATGGGGAATACGGAAGATTATAACATGGACAAAAATCAAATTAGACAAATCATCGAAAAGTTCCGCGGATTCCAGCAGACTTGGGAAACGCTAGCGAAATAAAAGTGAGGTTCTATACAGAAAAGCAGAAGAAGGGAGTAGGAGAAAGGGTTTTGGCAGAGTGTGATGGTAGAGAAGTCTAACAGAACTGTAAAAATTTTCAAAAGTGGTCTATAGAATATTTTAAGAAATCCCCTCAAAATTAGAATGCGTTTTCCTGATACTCATTTCTGTAGAAGGCTCAGTGGACCCAAGAAACAAGTGTTTGTATGGAGATGGAAGTCTCGTTTCTAGATCTCTAGAAACCACGCCCTCCTGGATTATCGCTTCGACAAGCCCAATGATTTACAGCTATTCTAAAAATAAAAGTGTATCTCGAGTTAAACCGAGCACCATAAAATGTGCAATTCCCTCCATATAGGGGTCGAACAAGGGACAGGGTGGATAATATTTGATGACATGTCGGTTTAACAGAGTGGGCTATCAACAAAAACCACATGAAATCATTTTACAGAAAACGATTGTTCGGGTTTGCTGTCTGCTGGCGTTGTCAGGCGGGCTTGCGGCTCACCATTCTGGTAGGGGCGGCCAGAAGCTGGCAGTGACACACGGCGGGGACTCCCCGGGACGAGCTCACCACACTAGCCTGCCTCCACTGCGGTTAAACAGCACATCACATGCAATGCAGGCTGATTGTGATACCCCATACCCTCGTGTGGCTCCTTGGCACTCGAAATACAGCGAGAAGGTGATTCGACAGCCATATATCCCATTGCTGCGTCACGAAGCTTAGGGACAGAAATACATCCAAAATATTGATTCATTCTCATGTAATTAATCCTTCTAGTTCCTTTAATGCCTAAATCACATGACTGAGGATACGATGATGTGTTGCTCCCTTTTATGTTTGAGTTTTCCGAGTTTCATATGCAAGTATCTTCGTATTGGTACAATTACAATTACTATGGCACTCTCGCCAGCGGTCAGTTGGGTTTTAGTTCTGTGTGACGGTGCTACCGGAGTTGCTATCTTCAACAATCCGTATAGAGCTACGAAGTTCTATAAATGTAAATTAACAACACCTCGTTGAAACTTCCGTCAAACGATAGAGGTTCACAATTTAAACACAGAAATTCAACTCTACTGGAGTTCTCTCAAGAAAAAAAAAACTGCCAATTTCTCGTCAGTATCATCTTATCGACCGCCTCTGTGGTGTAGTGGTTAGCGTCATTAGCTGCCACCCCCGGAGGCCCGGGTTCGATTCCTGGCTCTGCCACGAAATTTGAAAAGTGGTATGAGGGCTGGAACGGGGTCCACTCAGCCTCGGGAGGTCAACTGAGTAGAGGTGGGTTCGATTCCCACCTCAGCCATCCTGGAAGTGGTTTTCCGTGGTTTCCCACTTCTCCTCCAGGCGAATGCCGGGATGGTACCTAACTTAAGGCCACGGCCGCCTCCTTCCCTCTTCCTTGCCCATCCCTTCCAGTCTTCCCATCCCTCCACAAGGCCCCTGTTGAGCATAGCAGGTGAGGCCGCCTGGGCGAGGTACTGGTCATACTCCCCAGTTGTATCCCCCGACCAAGAGTCTGAAGCTCCAGGACACTGCCCTTGAGGCGGTAGAGGTGGGATCCCTCGCTAAGTCCGAGGGAAAAACCGAACCTGGAGGGTAAACAGATGATGATGATGATGATGATCATCTTATCACCCAATTTATGGGTTCAGCTGACAGTACTCATGTAACAATTCATGATTATGTGAATGCTGAAATTCTCACAGTCGTACTTTCCACAGACTCAACTAATTAAATGGGATGAATTTGACATTCATTATATGAACTTACTACTATGTTATCCAATGTGAATATCATTGGAAGTATTGTTTATTTTAAGGATGTACAGTATACCTGTAGTGACGTCACCGACACAAATGTTACTTTTTAAGACACATCAAACATCACAATCTCAACTCATGAGCACATCAACCAGTTTTTAATGTATAAGTTCTGTAATTGTTTTATGTATCCATAAAGAGACTAATGCTTAATTGCGGCCAGTATCCAGTATTCGGGAGATCGTGGGTTCGAACCCCACTGTCGGCAGCCCTGAAGATGGTTTTCCGTGGTTTCCCATTTTCACACCAGGCAAATGCTGGGGCTGTACCTTAATTAAGGCCACGGCCGCTTCCTTTCCACTCCTAGCCCTTCCCTGTCCCATCGTCGCCATAAGACCTATCTGTGTCGGTGCGACGTAAAGCAAATAACAAGAAGAAAGAGACTAATACTTTGACAATTTTTATTTACAGTATACGTGGCTGAAGATGATCATTATATGATTGAAACTAGTCCCACCATGTGATATATATATATAAATCCAAACCAAACGGAAACCCCATGGCACTACAGCCCTTTAAGGGCCTTGGCCTACCAAGTGACCACTGCTCGACCCG
The DNA here is from genome assembly GCF_040414725.1 of Anabrus simplex. Taxonomy (NCBI): domain Eukaryota; kingdom Metazoa; phylum Arthropoda; class Insecta; order Orthoptera; family Tettigoniidae; genus Anabrus; species Anabrus simplex. The sequence goes on along the minus strand of NC_090279.1, from coordinate 144,001,627 downwards.
GAGATTACGAGGTGTCATGTGGTCAGCACGCCAAATCCTCTCGGCCATTATTCTTGGCTTTCTAGACCGGGGCCGCTATCTCACCGTCAGATAGCTCCTCAATTCTAATCACGTAGCCTGAGTGGACCTCGAACCAGCCCTCAGGATCATGTAAAAGTCCCTGACCTGGCCGGGAATCGAACCCGGGGCCTCCGGGTAAGAGGCAGGCACGCTACCCCTACACCACGGGGCCGGCGATATAGGCCTATATAAATAGACACATATAAATAAATATGTATTGATTAGGTGGAATCCTTAAGTCTGTTGTAATCATTCCGAGTGTGTTTCCACATCAGTTGTAAGAATCTACAACTTTTCCCTAAATTGCTTAATTTCGCTGTGGTGTTCCGTGGTTTCCCATTTCACCTCCAGGCAATTCCTTTCCTCTTCCATAAGGCCGCTGTTCAGCATAGCAGGTGAGGACGCCTGAACAAGGTATCGGCCCTCCTTCCCAGTTGTATCCCCGACGGAAAGTCTCACATTCCAGGGCTCTGCCCTTGAGGTGGTACAGGTGGGATCCCTCGCTGAGTCCGAGGGAATAACCAACCCTGGACAGTAAACTGATTAAATAATAATAATAATAATAATAATAATAATAATAATAATAATAATAATAATAATAATAATAATAATAATAATAATAATAATGATAATAATTGTACCGGGTGGTACACCTCCATGCCGCTAATTCAAACCTTGCGCCAATTGAAACTCCTCTACTGGAGGAAGTCTGAACTTTATCTACTGTGTTAATTTTCTAGTTTCTCAGAAGATGTCACTACTTGTAAATTTTGAAGTTTCTGAACTGGGTCGTTTTCGATGTATTGTTGTTTTGCCTGTAGTAAGAATTGTGGACATTCTCTTCCAGATGGCACTACTGAAGAACTACAATTATGCACCCTAGTGCGAAGTGAAAGAACTATGTTTTTGAAGAAATTTTGTGTTCATAAGTTTGTTCTTTGTTAAATTTCTTTCAGTTATTGTTTATGTTGGCAATATTAACCCCTTCCTTCCGCCAGGTTTGAATTTAGCCAATCCCGAATTTCTTTAATTAATTTATGACCTATCAGGTGTATCTTCTTCAACTTGGATATGTTGCTTAACCCTAGCCAATAAAATTCTTGTGGGAGGGTGTTCTCATTTCTGAAACGCCTCGAACTTTCCGCGAGGGTATATAAACTGCTGATTTTCGGGTCTCCGCACCACTTCAGTAACATCTTTCAGTGTGTAAAGTACGTAGCAGGGGGCGGGAAGCGCCTCTTTCTTCGGGCAGCAGTTAAACCACAAGGTAATGGCCGTTTAATAACTTCTTTTCTTGCTAGCTCAGCAGTTTAACTCTCGGGGCAGGTCCGAAGCTTTTCCACCATGTAACTTTTCCCCTAAAATGTAAAGACACTTAGTATCTTTTAAACTACATATTGGGATAGAGGGTGCTTAACCCTCTCGAGCTCCCACTCATATTGCATTGAGGTGAACTTATTTTCACAACCGTCTCTTCCTTAACGTAATGTAAATTGTTTCCTTCTAAAAGTCACCTCTTTAGTATGGGATTAGCCCTTGCAGTAACGGCCTAGTTCCAAGTAGGTTTTATATAAAGTGTGTTAGGAGTGCACGAACGCCTCCTCTCAAGTTGGTATTTTAGAGGCCATGTAATTAACCTTTCCTTACTTAATAGGCCTCAGTAGGTTGGGTATTTTACCCCTGTTTTCATGTCCTTGGAGGACAACTTGAAAGTGGAGTTTGGTGTGGCCTTGGATAGGCTTGTACTTAAGAGCAGGTTGCTCTTTCTAAAAATTTTGTTTTCTGCGCGCCTCGAGGAGGCTTTACTGTGTAATTGGGAGCAAGTGCTCCTGGGCATGATAGGGGTCTTCTGCCCCTTTGTTGAATTGTGTATATCGTAAAGTTGGGCTTATAGCTCAAGAATTGTGTGTCGGGCTCTCGGAGCCCAAATCCTGTAATCACTGTAATTGTACATTTTCGAATTGTGTTTCGGCTACTGAGTACCTGTTCTCTTTGTTATTTCTTAATCTTGAAAAGAAAATATAACCTTGTTAAATTTTATCTTAACTTTAATTTCGTATTTTGAGACTTGTTCACCCCCGCACCTTCTTTCACCTCTGCTGTTCCACATATACCTCGGAACAATAATAATATTAATAATAATAATAATCGTAATGGCCTTTGCTACTATGTGTGAGCATTTTAATTTGACGCCATCTGTCTGCTTCCTCATCAGTTTCGACGTTCTGTTTTACTTTAGGCCCGCTATATGGCAGACGAAGTAAACCGAATCTCTTTTGGGCGTCTATGGCTGAGTTTTGATGAATTTTGTCGGGTAAATACCAAATGTGTCAGCTGAGATATTTTACTTTCCAACATCGTACAACATGGAGTGTCGAATGGATTTTCTTCCGCCCTTCAAAAATCCGACTACCTCAACCGGGTTTGAACCCGCTATCTTGGGATTCAGAGGACGATACTTTACCACTAATCCACAGAGGGAGATTAGCTGATAAAATGACAAAGACTTGAGATGTCGAATTATTTTTTCAAATTATTTATCGGGATGATCAACTCTCTAATGTCCATATGACCGGTTCACGTTATTTCTGACCATCCTGTATAGTTTTCTCGGCGCACACAATAAGCGATCACTGTTGTTATGGCAACCACCATGAAATGGATCACAAATAAAGCGAAATTCGTCCCTTATCGTCCAGCTGTACCACAAGAACCATGCCTAAGCAGTGCGCAACTTGTTTGATATATAGTTTTGTTATCAATAGTTCGTGCTTCAGCGCTCAGATAAAGTTCTAGCCTGTGTTAAAGAACCAAAAATTCGTAAATTATGTGTTACACATACTTGGAATAAGCGGTTGATGTGTATATCCTGCACCTGACTCCTCGATTGTGACGTGATCCACCCTTTAAATCTTCAACGTTTCATGAAAGATGGCATTGCGTTAAAACAGAGGATGTGGACGTTACTGAAATCACGGTACTGCAAAGAGAACTAAATTTGACAAAAACAGTACAAGTAAATATAAATTCTGAAAGACCTAACTCATGCCCTTGAGGTCACCGTCTAAAAAAGTTCACCAGTGGTTCAGTTTGGAGATTAATGTAATCTGGGACTAAACAGACTTCGATTTCTTCACTGTCATATCAAACTAAGTCCACAACTCATTTGCTACTTCACAGAGGGTAGGTTAAGGTTGAATTACACATAGGGGGGCTTGAATAACAGGTGACATAATAATAACCGTTCTGCAATCTTGTTTTGTGCAAGTTTTACCTACAAGAAAGACGTATCTTCATTGATATTGATGATGATGCTTGTGGTTTTTAAGGGGCTTAACGTCGATGGTCATCGGTCCCATATCTTCATTCGGAGTTTCCTTGAAAGCAAATTTTGAAAGGGAACCTTTATATATCTCCAATTCATCATCACTTTTTCAAGAATCTTCAAGTTGAGATCACTAAGAGGTCAACTGATATTGCAAACAACGCAAAAGGTTGTAAAGTTAAGGTTACTAAGAATTTGTCACTCTCACAGTGAACCAAGTCCAATAATCTATAGACCATCATTGTTTGTTTGTTTGTTTGTTTGTTTGTTTGTTTGTTTGTTTGTAAGTGTATGTGTTTTGTTTGATCAATAACATGTCTAACGATGAAGAATATGTTCCTAATTCATCATCTGACACATATCTAAACCCCAGAAGACTGGGTGAAAATTATCAAATCATCAAATCCTCATTTTAAAGTGATCAGTGTGAAGAGAGAGGAATTTTTATCCACAAGGCTTTGGAGATCACCAATAGAGAAAAAGATTGCTGATGGTTAAGTCTTCAACTGGCTACAAATAAGGTGGTTAAGAATGGTGAAATGTCCCCCCTTTCGAAATTGTTTTCAAGGAAACTCTGAATTAAGATATTTCTTTCCTGGACAAAACAGTGCAGGACGGTTATTATAATCATTGTTACCTGTCTCAAGTGCCCGTATGTGGAATTCAACGAAGGATCTCTGCAGCTAAGAAGAAGGACATGATGGATGGACCTTTTGCCCTGCATACCTCCAGTTCATCATCACTTCTTCATGAATCTTCAAGTTGAGATTACTAAGAGGCCAACTGATATTGCAAACAATGCAAAATATCACAATGAAGAATTTTTGTACACTGATTGACTTGAATTGTGCTGATATGGTTATGTGAAAGAAATGTCAAAATAATCTCTATGTTTGTATTAAATTATGTTACAAGTACAAATAATGGCCTGAATGTGATGTATATTATAAAATAAATAGAACGTTTCAATACACTGCTTAAATTGTAATTTTTGTTTCATCCAATATTTTAGAATTTACAACCAGAGCGAACGAAGTTCACTCCTTTTTTGTTTGTTTACAAAATGTAATTGTTTACCAGGGTTAATAATTTCATATGTAGGGCTATGCTAAAATTAAGTTCGAATTAATCTAATTTTCCAGGAGTTAATTATGAGCCAGAAACTTTATGAAGGACTCAATTTTTTCAAACTATTCCAGATGGACTTGGTTCACTTTTGTTGTGAATCCCTCAAATGTAAACTCTGTAAGACCTAACTCATGCCCTTGAGGTAACTGCCCACATCTTAATAATAAGAGCTACCCAGGCTAGTCAGACTTTCTAGTCACACCCTGTGTTCAAGTCAAAACTGAGCCTCTCACTTCGTTACGCTGAACATTACGTTTTGTGGCACCAAGTAATAAATAAGAGATCCCATCTCCCTCTTCCCCTCCACTCAGTTTAATCTCGTATCAATGACTGCCCTCTGCTGGCTGATACAATTTACGACAAGACTCTACCCTCCCTCCCTCGGGGGGTTGCATGCCTATTATAGGTCAGCCTCAACAGTAATCACTCTCCGGCACTGGCGCCACATTGCAGAGGGCCATGGTTTACACACTTCCAGCAAATATATCACATAGGGCCATGAATTAGTCTGAGGAGTTCCACATTCCACTGACTGTGTCAGTACACATGACCATGCATCACAAACAGTAAATATGAATCATTTCACCTTAGCATACTAATATTTCGAGAAGGTGGGGTCGGGGTGGGGCGTTCTATTCCTCTTCTCTACCCCGTTTGTTTTAACGTTGAGAACATTTCTTAGCAGACAAAGTAGGGGTCTCCAATTACCTCAGTTGTGCCGAAATTTGAAGGGCTAAAGGGCCCGGAAAGGTTTCAAATTTTGAGTCTTGGATAGCTCTATCAAACTAAAAAGCACATTTCGAAAATAACTTCAGTTCCGAAAAAAATCCTAAAATTTCTTGCTCCTTTACTCGTTTTCTCTTTTTTATTCAAATCCTAGCCAAATTATGGTCATAATTGTTTCTGTAATATGTTCCTTGGCTCAATACCCTCAAGCGTTCTTTTTATTTTTTGAAAAATATCTACACCGAATGTAGTTATAAGGGCTTAAGTGCTCGTAGCGGTGCTTAAGTGAAACAATGCATTGCCTCACGTTAGCGCTCGTAGTGGTACAAAAAGGCAAATTGCTAATCTAATCGACCGGATAAGGATGATTAAGGAAAGGACTGTAATTTTTCGGAATAAATAAAGAAAAATATTCATATATATTATTCTAGTTTAATTACAAAAAATTCATAGCTCATATCCCTAGGATGTTTTTGAGTTGCTTGCCTCAAGAATCCACCTCCTCCTACCCCCCAAATTTGGCCAAATATGGACCGCATAGAACATAAGGCTCCTTGCCTTTTCTTCTCTTCTCTTCCCGGAACCTCTTCATTCTTTCATTTCTCATCTTTCTCTCCTCTTCGGAAAGTATCCGTTTCCGTCTCCCTTTTAGTTGTTTCTCTTCAAATGATTTTAGACTGTCGACCCTTCTTCTGTTGCGGATCATCGGAAGTGTAATTCCAACTTCTTCTGCATCCTTCTTGATCTCTTCTACACACTTGGAGGTGACCTTTAAAACCATGATGTATTTGGTCAGTCGTTGTCATCCATTCTTACCAGATGACCGTAGAATTTCAACCTTCGTTTCCACATTTTGTCCATGATCTTTCAGTGTATTCGCAGAGTTCCTCACTTCTCCTTTGCTTCCAAGTCCCATCACTGGTCTTCTGCTGTCCCAGAGTTTTCCTCAGAATCTTCCTTTCCTTCTTCTCGAGTTCTTGCAGCTACCTTTTTTTAAAATTTAAAATTACACATTCTGAAGCGTACAATCCTTCCGTTTTTATTACCGAATTATAATGTCGGATGTCCACCAACTTCAATGCTTTGGAGGAGTGGAAAGGCCGCTGGAATAACTCTAGCAACGTGCCCCTGCATAACATCTTCAGAAGGGAAAATATTGTAAATGGATCCCAACTACCACGTGCAACTTGGTCCATACTGAACAGGATCAGGAGAGGTCATGGAAGATGCAAGGATTCTCTCCACAAGTGGAACTTTGTACCATCTCCAGAATGTGACTGTGGAGCCCCTCACCAGACTATTCCTCACATTGTAAGCGAGTGTCAACTGCGGGCTTATCCAGGTAGTTTGGAAGACTTCCTATCTCCAACAGCGGAAGCACTACAGTGGATTCAAAAGTTGGACATTCAGATAGAACACTAATGCCTGAAGTGAATCAATGTTTTTGTTATTGTGTATATATTGTATATTATGTATATAATTTCATTGCCATACTCTAATAATAATAATAATAATGTCGGATTTTGGCCTTGTAATATATTGTTTTGCGTTAGCTTGCAGGCCATCCATCTATCTATCTGGAAATAGCGTCAGCAATTTAGTGGGACAGAAACCCGACATCGTGGTATCCAGGCAAGCAGTGTTCGTCATCTTCTTCCGCACATTGTTACCGTGTGCTAGAACTCTGCCTTCTATATACAGTAGGTACAAATGGTGCCGGGTCTTAAACGAGTTTCCACTGTCTTTGACTGGCGTTTCGTCTAGACACAGCAAAGCACCTTACACACGATAACGTCACCGAAGGCAGCAGAATTCTTCTAATAATATGTATCTTGCGAATATTCATGAGCATAAAATTGTGTGCTAAATCAGCGACCATTTTGTTGGACGTAGTTCTCTATAGGTGGTGCTATCTTGTGACAGGACATGGGAATATTGTGTGCTGGATCAGCTGCCATATTGTTGGACGTAGATCCTGTCACGTGCGATGGGAATGTTGTGTGCTGGATCAGCTGCCATACTGTTGGACGTAGATCTTGTGACATGACATGGGAATGTTGTGTGCTGGATCAGCTGCCATACTGTTGGACGTAGATCTTGTGACATGACATGGGAATGTTGTGTGCTGGATCAGCTGCCATACTGTTGGACGTAGATCTTGTGACATGACATGGGAATGTTGTGTGCTGGATCAGCTGCCATACTGTTGGACGTAGATCTTGTGACATGACATGGGAATGTTGTGTGCTGGATCAGCTGCCATACTGTTGGACGTAGATCTTGTCACATGGCATGGGAATGTTGTGTGCTGGATCAGCTGCCATACTGTTGGACGTAGATCTTGTGACATGACATGGGAATGTTGTGCGCTGGATCAGCTGTCATATTGTTGGACGTAGATCTTTTGACATGACATGGGAATGTTGTGCGCTGGATCAGCTGTCATATTGTTGGACGTAGATCTTTTGACATGACATGGGAATGTTGTGCGCTGGATCAGCTGTCATATTGTTGGACGTAGATCTTTTGACATGACATGGGAATGTTGTGCGCTGGATCAGCTGCCATATTGTTGGACGTAGATCTTGTGACATGACATGGGAATGTTGTGTGCTGAAACAGCTGCCATATTGTTGGACGTAGATCTTTTGACATGCCATGGGAATGTTGTGTGTTGGATCAGCTGCCATATTGTTGGATGTAGATCATGATGCTAGATGTTTATTTCCATTCATTGGAACTCTTTATCTCCGTTGTGGGTGGAGTGAAGGGACGTACTCCCCTGCATGTTGTAAGAGGCTACTAAGAGGGGAACAACCAAAGAATCTATACTTACTCTCTCGTCATCTCAGCCCAACAACATATCCATGACTCTATGCTTTTCCCTCTACCGCAAAAAAATTGCATATATCATTTTTCTTCAGAGAACCTACAGTACATCATTTCATGCACATAGGGTGATGTTTTCTAAACGCTGGCTAAAGCTTCGTCGCAAAGCGTGAAGATCTTCACAATGCCACTTACAGTCTAATCAACAGCTATTTACCGACTTTTGTGGCGTAGTTTATGCGTATAGTTGAAATCCTTCAGTTTACAAGATAACGGATTTGTTATTGGCTGAAATCTGAGATATCGGAGAGCGATCAAATGACAAATTTCTATATAATTGGTTTTCGGCAAGTTAAAGAGCAATGGTGGAACAAAATTTCACCACCTTGGTGTCTCTAAAAATTGAATGAACATTAATAATAATAATAATAATAATAATAATAATAATAATAATAATAATACACACCTCCAACCGTCCTCGAAAACTCTTCATACAAGCTTCTATGGTACCGAGAAGTCATAACCGATGTCACGCTCAGCAACAATAGGCCAGACATTATTCTAATCGATAAATCGAAAAGATCCGCATCCCTTATAGAAATTGCTCGTCCAAACACCTCCAATCTGCAAACAACAATAGCCACAAAGATATCAAAATACACAGAACTGGCAATAGAAATACAACGCCTGTGGAAACTAGAATCAGTCATCACAGTTCCAATAATAATATCATGTACTGGTGTTATTCCGTAAAGCTTGCTCAGCTCTCTGGTCGCATTTAAACCTGCATCATCACGCGCACGTTGAACTACAGAAAGCCACCCTCCTGAGCACCTGCCACACTGTGAGAAAGTTTCTAGGAACGACTTTTTCTCTGACTTACGCCAAACAGCATGAAGTTCCAGGTCGCAGTTCCAGTAATACTGAAGAACAGATTCCCAAAACGGGGAGATAAGAAGTTGTTTAGCGACATCTCTGAGCATATTCATTGTATATACGAGGGTCGAGTCATAAGTCATAGCAATTTTTTTTCTCTCGCGAACAGGACATAACACGGAAAATCTAAGATATGCATTTGGAAATATAGGACATGTACTTATGCACAGTGCCTGAAGACAAATTCTGACTTCAGGAGATTCTCGTAGGAAAGTGACAGAGCACAGGCCATTGGTAAACATTGTTTTATTATGGTATAGACAGCAAGTACACAAGACTACGTACAGAAGACATGTCTCACCGGGCGAGTTGGCCATGCGCGTAGAGGCGCGCGGCTGTGAGCTTGCATCTGGGAGATAGTAGCTTCGAATCCCACTATCGGCAGCCCTGAAGATGGTTTTCAGTGGTTTCCCATTTTCACACCAGGCTGTACCTTAATTAAGACCACGGCCACTTCCTTCCAACTCCTAGGCCTTTCGTATCCCATCGTCGCCATAAGACCTATCTGTGTCGGTGCGACGTAAAGCACCTAAAAAAAAAGGACATGTCTCCACTGGTTACAGACCTTCGAAATAATCACGCAAGCTTTCCACTGTGCGTTGCCAGTGGTGGGGCAGGCGCTGAATACCATTCGCTGCATGTGTATCGCTAACGTGTGACATCTCGCTCCGAAATGCTGTTACGATGTACTCTTTGTTAGCAAACCGTTGTCTATGTAATGGCTTCTTGACTTTGGGGATTAGATCGTAGTCACATAGAACTGCTATTTTAATATACGATCGTTGCTCCTGCTTGTTGACTTCCATTTTGTGACGCTCTCACTCATACACTGAACTTGGGGGCATACTTACACCCACACTTTTGTTTACATACACCATCTAGTGGCATCATGCCCAAGTACATACCGTACGTTTCGAAATGCATATCTTAGATTTTCTGTGTGGTCTCCTGATCGCGAGAAAAAAAAAAAATAGTTGCCATGGCTTATGACTCGACCTACGTATATACAGTATATGTTGTAATTCTTTCTGTTGTAAATATTTGTAGATATATGTATATTTTGTAACCAAGAGGGTGACTCCTTGCTTCTGCCGAATCATCCCATTATGTTATCGGCACAAGCCGAGCCTTCCTAAATCGATTTAATATTATTATTATTAATAATAATAATAATAAGAAGAAGAAGAAGAAGAAGAAGAAGAAGAATAAAATCTTTCTTGAATGTCAACTGGAATTCGGCCCCGTGTTTAAGAGTTGTGTCCGCATCAAAGAGTAGCAGTGTGGTCGGGTGATGTTCCAGTAACTTTCTCACTCATTTTAATATTAACGAGCAGAGAGCGTGTTTATTGATTGCGAGTCTCCATTAATATCATCAGCGGATGATTACTGCGGACACACCCTCCGCCACCCACGTCGCCTCGCTAACCCTATCATTAGGGATTTAGACTCGAACCCAGGACTATTGTTTCAGCTTAATGATAGGTTCTGCCCCAGGTCGTGAGCGGCAGCCTGGCCGCCATTGTTGCTCCCAAACACGCCATGGCAGTATCAAGTAGGAAACTATTGTTTAACATTTCTCTTAAAAATATATCGATGAGATTCAACGAACAGAGCTAGAGTTTAACTGTACGTACTAAATTTGGCTAAATATATGCGGTGATGTTTTTGTAAGAGAAAAGGTGGCGGTACTCACCCAGACTTCTTCATAAACTGAATCTCACATTCGATTATATCTCCATCTCCAAATGTACCGTCTTCTCTCTCTCTCTCTCCCTCCCAGCAATAAAATTCTAGATACAGATATCCATTATAGTGACACCGTTATCAAACTAGGACTAATTTTCGACAGAACCCTATCCTGGACTGATCAAATGTGATCAGAAAAGTTGTGTCATCTATATAAATAAAATTGTTTCTGTTTGTCTGTTTGTCTGTTTGTCTGTTCCACCATCACGTCGAAACGGCTGGATAGATCTCAACCAAACTTCATATTTAGAGTATACTGACCCCGGGGAAGGTTTCGATATGCATATCATTTTAAAATCTTTGAAAAGACGGGGGTTTTATAGGAAAAACGGTTTTCCTCCATTTTCTCTTATACTATTATAGGCAAAATATCGAATTTGTCGTATAAGGACGAGACAAAGCTCAATTTAATCCTCTTGACGCAAAGAACAAAACTCGGTAAGCCCTACGGGCCCGTAAACCATGTTTTAAGGCCCTAAAACCAACCGTTACGGAGATATTGGCACCACACTACCCCTGCTCTAGGAATCGGATAAAGAAATGAACTGCCGTAACCATGGCAACGTCAGCTCCAGGATTCTAGAGCAGTGAGATTATGCATGTACGTTTGGGCATAGCTGTCAACCAAAATAGGTACAAATAAGACTTAATATCTGGGAAAAAAATATACTGTTGTGTAAGGCACTCATAGGACTCCTTTGGGCGGGGATGGAAAGGGGGTGAAGAACGAGTGTAAAAATCTTACTATATATAGAAATGGAAGTGTGTGTGTAAATGACACATCTCCAACTAAACCACTGGAGCAATTTCAACCAAACTTGGTACACGAATCACTTACTATCGGGAGACGATCACTGTGGGGGGTAAGCCATCCCTAGCGCCCTTAAGGGAGAGGGTCAGGGGGGTGGTAGTTACAATAATAATCGAGAATAGTGTCGAATTCATAGTTTTCGGGGTCGCTGAGTTGAAAAGTGATACTCTAGAATTTTTTTAAAATCCAGCCCCCTTTTAGGTTGGGAGCAAAGGGTGGGGGGGGGGGGGGGGTGAGATATAGAAATAATTAAAAACAGTTTCGAATCCATAGATTTCAGGGTCTCTGAGATGAATAGTATTACTCCGGATTTTTTGCAAATCCAAGTGGGGAGCGAAGGGGGTGAGATATAAAATTAATCGAAAAACTACATATAAAAATATTATCTTCTTCTTCTTACTATATATAAAAATTGATGTATGTGTGTGCGTGGGTGTGTGGGTGTGGGTGTGTATATGACACATCTCCTCCTAAACCACTGGAGCAATTTCACCAAACGTGGTACACTTATCAATTAGTATCAGGAGACAAACCGCGTGAGGGTAAGACACCCCTAGCACCCTTTTGGCAGGGGGCGAGGGGAGTGGTATAAAAATAATCTTATAAATAAAGTTGTTCGTTTCTGTTTGTCTGTTTGTTTGTGTGTTTGTTTGTTTGTTTGTTTGTTTGTTTGTTTGTTTGTTTGTTTGTTTGTTTGGCTTAAGTGCGGCCAATATCCAGTATTCGGGAGATAGTAGGTTCGAACCCCACTGTCGGCAGCTCTGAAAATGGTTTTCCGTGGTTTCCCATTTTCACACCAGGCAAATGCTGGGGCTGTACCTTAATTAAGGCCACGGCCGATTCCTTCCAACTCCTATCCCTTCCCTGTCCCATCGTCGCCATAAGACCTATCTGTGTCGGTGCGACGTAAAGCAACTAGCAAAATAAAAAGAATAAAAATGTTTGTTTGTTCCACCATCACGTCGAAAGGGCTGGATAGATCTCAACCAAACTTCATATTTAGAGTATACTCACCCCGGGGAAGGTTTCGATATGCATATCATTTTAAAATCTTTGAAAAGACGGGGGTCTATAGGAAAACCACAACGGTCTTCCTCCATTTTCTCTTATACTATTGATTTTCTGCAAACTCTGTGGACCGTATGTGAAAGGTCTCTTCATCACAAACAACTTTCGTTGTGTTCATAATTTACCTTACTCTTCAAATGACGGAGAAATTTACTATTTTCTGCCGATACCATGCTCGGCATTGAGGGACCGACAGAGCGATAACGAATATATGGGTTACCATGGCAACGTCTCTGACTGCTTGCCAGCAGGGAAGTAACGTATTGTCATTTTCCTCATCATTCCTTTAAATTCGTGGTTGTTCCTTGGGTAGAAAGCAAGAGAGTCGTCAATCGGCCATTCTGCGGGATATTGGCGGAATATCATTGGAGGTTATAACCGTCCTCGAATAGCATAAGTAATAACACAAATATTCATCTTCTTATCTGATTACCTAAGAATCCCTGCGCCTAAATTTCTCTCCGATTACCGCTTTCTTATATCCATAACTCACTCCGGCATAATTTATTGAGGAGCATTTGATTTTCCAATACATTCACTTGGTATTTATATATTTGTCGTCATCCGGATGTCCTCTGTTATAATCTATTTTCTATTAATTTCAACTTACTAAACTGTATTACTTTCTTCCTTAATTACCACGTATGTATGCGAGTGCTAATCCCGAATGCTGTACACTCTTTCCTTTGAGGAAATATTCTAAGCTATGCAAATGTATAACTTCTGGCCCAGGAAAATTCCGAAATATGGATGCAATTTTAACGGCGGTGCAGACCTTCGTTTCGGGGTAATTGGTGGCTAATCAGTAAGTCGTATCAAAAGTCACAAAGCAAATTGCGTTTCATTTTGGAGAGATCTACAACTTTTGTCCTGTGACTTTTCGTCGTATTTCTATCCCTAATACATTAAACACAAGTTGATTTTGTACTTTTACACGTATATGTTATCATTTGGCACACTTATAGGAAAGGTAGAATCATGACATTCGGCACGCACATTGACATGACCATTGGCAATGTTATAGCCAAATTTTATGATTCTAGCTGTCACATGAGAATCAAAAATATAAAGTAGCATTCAAAAACTGTACAAGATTTCACCCCATTCAATGACTCTAACTCAATCTAACCCATAAATAAAGGAGATACGAGAAGATGTCATAGGACCAACCATGTAGAGCACTGAAAGGGGCGTCTGATGGTGAAGTCCGTTTGTAGATACGTCGTACAGTTGCAAAGCAGTAACTATCGAAATAAAGGTCTACACTTCTAGAGTATGTCTGTACATTGACAATTTTGGCGAAATTTCCGTACAGTTATCCGTTTCAGGTGTAATAATGACCATCTGCATATATTCTGTTTTGGTGTCTGTCTGTTTGTTTGTTTGTCTGTTTGTCTAAAACTTGGAAACTACTGGATATATTTCCACCAAACTTGATATTTAGAATCCATCTCTCCTTTGGTAGGTTTTAGGGCAAGTATTGTTTCTGAATCCCTGAATTGACTGGGGGATTATACGAAACCGAAACCGTCATTTTGCAACCAAACTTAATGTAAATTTAGCTGCCGTAATGGAAATTCATTTCTAGGCCTTTTTCCTCATGTGCATCATTTCAATACGAGGATTAATAAGGGAGATATCATTAACGGACCGTTTTCCGGTACAAGTCCCACCGGACTTAACTCAAGAGCGGGTGCGTGTAAAGCGTATGTTTTACAACTTGAAAACTACTGAAGATATTTGAGTCAAACTTTATATTAACATCCACCTGTCCAACGGTAGGTGTTAATCGTCAATAACATTTCATGTTCCCGGAATGGACTGGCGGTTTATAGGGAACCGAAATGGTGATTTTACTCTTCCAGAATATATACAGTACAAGACCAACCTGACTGGAAATCGACCAAACATGATGGAATTCCATCTCTAAAACTTTTTTTCATGTGCATTTTTTCGACAGGAGGATTAATAAGGGAGATATCATAAACGGTCCGTTTTTCCGGTTAAGTCCAGCGGATATAGCCCAGAGGTGTTGTACGTGGAGCAGGTTCCTTATTTATCTATGTAAATAAAATCGTAACTACTGTGTGCCTGTACATAGACTATTTTGTCGAAATTTTCGTACAGCTACACGCTTAAGGGGTAATAATGATCATCTGCATATTTTTTGGTTTAGTATCTTGAAAGTTCTACTTTTTACACTTCTCACTGAAAACCCAGATTGCGGCATAATCTGCCAGTCGAGAAAGAAAACTGAAATTTGGCAAAATTTTACGACTTAGCCTGTAACGGGCGGAAAACTTCCAAGAGCTTTAAATTTTTCCCTTTCTATCCCGAAGAATATCGAAATATGGAGGCAATTTTAATGATGGTGCAGACCTTCGGGAAGTATCATCACATAATGGATGGCACAATCCCCGTTCAATTTGGAGTGATCTACAACCTTGGTCGTACGACTTTTTGTCGTATTTATATCCATTTTACGTTTGACTTTTCTCTATTTCTCGATCTTAAGTAAAGTAGTACTTTTCACATACATAATTCATACCTTCCATCACTTAGAGGAAAGATAGAATCATCATACTCTACACGAAAATTGGTCCACCCAGTAGCCATATGTGAGCCAAATGCTATGTATGTAGCTGTCACTTAATTATCCGAAAAGCAATGCAATGTGAGATAATCTTACACAAATTTTACCCAAGTTTCTAACTCAATCTGACCCATGAATAGATGAGATATCATATGACCAGCAATTTAGGCCGCTAAATCCGGCGTCTTATGGTACAATCTTTTCTCGATATGATGTACCGTTTAGAAGCAGTTAATCTGTAAATGAAGGTCTGCAATATTGTAAACAAGCACATACTTTCGTATGTCGAACTATATATATTCACTGATGTCGATTTTGTAGCGATCGAGAAAGGGTGTGTCTGCTATTGTAATCAGTACTCCGCACACCGACTATGACTGGCAGTAGGAATGGAGTCCTTCTCCAATTCCTGTGTAACTGGCATTAATGAGGCAGGCCTACCATTGTAATGAATAATTCACTTCTCGATTTGACTTTCAGAAGGCAAGGGAGCATGCAGCATACAGTCTTTGGCTGTAGGCAAGCGTTCCCGCAGTTATAAACAGATGTACCCATCTAAAATGTGACTGGCATTAGGCATACTGGCCTGCTATTTTGATGGAAACTCGTCAACTCAATTTTGACTGGTTGTAGGGAAGTTTCCTGCCATTATAATAAAAACTCTTCAATTTGTAATATGTCTGGAGGTAGGAAAGGGGGCCTGCAATTGTAACGGAAACTCCCCAAATAGATTGTGACCGCGCAGTAGGCAATGGGGCCTGCAATTATAATGTAAACTTCCCAACTCGATTGTGAATCGCAGTAGGGAAGTGAGCCTGTCGTTATCATCACAAATCCGTAACAAGCACTTTACACTGGAAACAACGTATGGGGACCTCTGCATATTGTTTCTCGGATAACGCTAAGAGACATGCTATTTTAAAACAATCATATTTACTGCATGTACAGTATTTACTTCAATATTCGTATACAATGCAGAATACCGTAGCGAAGCACGGGTACATTTGCTAGTCTATGCATATTTTCAAACGTAACGTGTCATGTTCACCACCTTTCATGCGAAAACTACTTGTTCAAAGTCTTACAGGCTATTCCCAACAATTGACTATGGATCAGTCGTATACAACGACTTATTTGAAACTTTGAACATAAAACTACAGAGGGTAAAAGACGCATGTGTACGTTACGTGACAAACGCCAGGCGTCATGAACACATAACACCCTATTACGTACAGCTGCAATGGTTGAAACTCCATGAACGACGGGCAATCTGAAACTGAAGACCCCATCCTACCTTTATAATGCATTTAAGTCTATGGAATCAGTACATAACAGAGATAATAGGTTTACAATAACTACCCTTTAAATTCCCCTTCATCGAACCACTAAATTTAACAAATCCTTTGTTTGCAGTGCATCACGTACCTTTAACGTCTTTCATCTTCACCATTTCGCAAATAACACTAACTGTACCCAACTAAAGCAGTCCTTAACGTCTATCTTCATGGAGGAGTAGGCAAGAGGCTGAGGTCAGGCATTCTTGTGTCCAACAGTTAGAAATAAGTATATTTCTAAGAAAATTGTTTCTGTTTTAGCTTTATTTCTTTAGATTCTTGTAGTCTAAAATAATAAATAGGCTTAATGATATAGTTTCTTACTTCTTATATAATTTATGTTTTAATTTTATTGGAATTGGTATCTGCATTTTAATTTTTTTAAGTTTAATATTTAATTTATTATTTTTTAAAATAAAAATATAGCTAATGTGTTCATAAACCTGTATTGTATTACATGAAGGGCTTTTCAATTCAATTCTTTTTTTACAAATTTTTTTACGTCGCAAAAGTCTTACGGCGACGATCTTCTCTTGTAAAGGTGCTCATTTTACTACTGGTCCACTGTGAAGAAATTTTTCACTTCCATCTCTTTTCTCGGGGGCGTAGACAAGGAGGGATTACTGGGGGATTAGAACCCCCTTCGCCATGGAAATAAACAGAAACTTACAATAAACTAAATAAACATTCAGCTACCTAATGGCAGAGCCAAGAGATCTGTTGAATCTGTTTTCTAAGAAGGCTCAAAAGTTGGATTTTAGATTGTAGTCCTAATTAGTGAAGGGCAGAATCGAATACTTTCCAGAATCGATTACTATGCATCCGAGAACATTTAAGAATCGAAACTTGCATTCGAAACCAAAGTTCTCGAATCTGACATAACTCGAGTAACTGAAACGTAAGTGAAGTCTGCATATCAGGAACAGTTCAGTGTCCAAGAAGCGCTTTAATAACGGCTACACCTGTACGGTGTATATTATTTGACGAACATATAAGGAATTTTAAGTTTGCAGCTATTTTAGCCTACAAAAATTTGATATCACACCATTGGTTGTTGTCAAAATGTCCGACTCTACTGTCTATGTTCATTCATATATAATATATCAAATGGGTTAATTAACATTTTATTTTACCGAAGGAGTAGTCGCGTGGGTCGGAGCTGTCAGTTCGCAATCGGGAGAGAGTAGGTTCGAATCCAACTGTCGGTAGCCCTGAAGGTGGTTTTCCGTGGTTTTCCATTTTCACATCAGGAAAAATCTGGGGCTGAACCTTAAGTAAGGCTACGGCCACTTCCTTTCCGTTCCTAGCTGTTTTATATCCCATCGTTGCCATAAGACTTGTATGTGTCGGTGCGACGTAAAGCAGATTCTAAAAACAATAAAATAAAAACATTTTATTTCTACTTATAAGAAATATAAAGAAAACAAACAATTGATTGCGAGTGATTTGAGTTCACATAGTCATGTATAAACCATTATTACAATTTGATATTGGCTTATAAGCTCAGTCAGTAAGATTATACAGTATTCGGTAACTTCTCGTTGTTGGAATTCGAGAGGACAAACTGGGGCCAATATTCATTTATAGGAAGGGGAGTTAGGGATTGGAATAACTTACCAAGGGAGATGTTCAATAAATTTCCAATTTCTTTGAAATCACTTAGGAAAAGGCTAGGAAAACAACAGGTAGGGAATCTGCCACCTGGGCGACTGCCCTAAATGGAGATCAGTATTGATTGATTGATTGATTGATTGATTGATTCCGTCTGAGAGAAGCATTCAAATACATCTTAGGTAAATACTCGTATGATATGCATTACTCACTTTACCGACCTGAACCCCCATTATGAATACAGAGGTAGTTCTGAGTTACGTCCAGAGGCGGCGCTACTATCCTCCCTGCTCTCAGATACTGTATAAAGAGAAAACAAAATGTGGTCTCGCTTTGGGATTATCATTAGTGAATACCTCGGGGGGAAGTATTCGAATATTTTTTATTATTATTGTTATTATTATTATTTTTTTTTTTTTTTTTTTGCTAGTTGCTTTACGTCGCACCGACACAGATAGGTCTTATGGCGACGATGGGACAGGGAAGGGCTAGGAATGTGAAGGAAGCAGCCGTGGCCTTAATTGAGGTACAGCCCCAGCATTTGCCTGGTGTGAAAATGGGAAACCACGGAAAACCATCTTCAGGGCTGCCGACAGTGGGGTTCGAACCTACTATCTCCCGAATACTGGATACTGGCCGCACTTAAGCGAGCGAATACTTTTTTTTAAAAATCAGGATTCGAGATATTTCGAGAACTTCTAAGAATTGAATTCTTCGATATTTTGGTCTTGAATACTCCCATCACTAATTGTAATCTGAACATACCATTCGCAGTAAAACTGTTCGCCTTGATCGTATTGTTACTGTTCTGTATTTTCATCATTATAGTTCTATACTCTATCTTGATCAGGAGGTAAAAGCTTAGCACCACCAAGGGATCACGTGTAGCGTACTTTCAGGTTAAACCTACGGACGTGGGTAATGTTCGACCACCAACAAGAGATGCCATGAACTTGAGGAACAACAACTACCAAACTTCCGTTGAATGGCAGAAGAGACTCGACAACAAATACTACCCAACTAGAGATGGCTGAAAAATAACGTAGCAGTTATCTTGTCACAGTTACATGCCTGTCACTGTTACAAATGTAACGAAGAGAAAAAATAACAGGTTACCGAATAACGACAACAAAATAACGTACTAGTGAAAACAGTAACTGTAAAGCGGGAACTGTCACTAGTAGCAGTTTACAGACACAGAATGTGACTTTCAGAGTTCAGACAGTACGCATATCTTCCAAGTAAGAGCGCTTTCGTAGGAGATTGCCTTAAGTCAAATACACTGTAGTGTATAATGTAACTTACTCTATAGTGTATTTGTTTAAGTTGCTGCTGTTATCTGGTAACTAAAGTGTAAACTGTTATGACATATTCAACTTTTCACGGATAATCGTTGGCTCAGACATCGCGCAGGGCTACCAACATTTCATTTTTATTATACGTTTCAGGCGTATAATTTTTCTTGTACCATAAATAAATTAGTATGCTAACTTTCCATCTTAATATTATAGATAACATAACATTACTTCACTTTACTTAATCGATTCTCTTGTACCGGTTTGTTTCGAGGTTTGGCAGACAGATCATCATGTTTTCTTGTCCTCTATCCTTGATCGGGGCATTGTCAAACTCACTCCTCTAGATTTCAGAAAAGACGCTATGTTGTCCGTTGTCTGTCTCTCGTTAACTTTATAGCAAATAGGAATGCGTGTTTTGCTGCACCGACTTTCAACAGTGTAGTGATGCGTGCGCGCATGTGCGAGTGAATGAATGGGACTTCGCAACACAGCTGTAAGGAGACAAGCTTGAAGCCGTGAGCAGGCTGTGACCAATAAAAAGCGAGTAAGGTTGGACGTTATTTTTAACTGTTACTTTTCACGGTTACTTTATTGTGGCAGTGGCAGATGCAGCAGTTAGACAAAAATAACCGCTTCGCGCACCTCTATACCCAACAATACCTCCTGTGAAGAAGACGCCACCACCTAGTTTCAACCTTCCCCGTAGACTATGGTCCACACTGAACGGGATTCGAACTAAGCACGGGAGCTGTGCAGCCTATCACTACAAGTGGAAAAAGAACTTCTTGAGTGTGACTGCGGTGCTACGTAACAGACGATCCAACACAACATCACTGATTGTAAGACATTTTGAGCCTGTTGTCTTTCCCTCCCGACCTTGGAATCCTTCCATTTTTAACACTTTATTTCTAAAAATCTCTCTCTCTCTGTTGCTGCTTCTCTTATAACTTACTGTTTCTTTCCAAATCTTCTTGACTTCATGAATCTAGGCTGTTGTTCCAGAAATATTTGAAGATATGTTTGGTTAATCTGTTGTCGTCCATTCTGTGTAAATGTTCAAAAAATATGAATCGCCTCTTCCAGGTTGTTTCCGTTGTTTTCTATGTTCCAGTATATTTCGTAATTATTGTTTGATTTCCAGAATTCTGTATTTCTTAGCGGACTATAATTTTTCTAATTTATTCAGCTTGTAATTCAGTACTAGACATCCACTCGCGTATGGACGTTCCGGTTTGTCTACTGTGTTGTAGTGTTGTATTTTGAAGTTTTTAAATAAACACCTCTTTTTTTCTGTCCGCCTCTGTGGTGTAGTGGTTAGCGTGATTAGCTGCCACCCCCGGAGGCCCGGGTTCGATTCCCGGCTCTGCCACGAAATTTGCAAAGTGGTACGAGGGCTGGAACGGGGTCCACTCAGCCTCGGGAGGTCAACTGAGTAGAGGTGGGTTCGATTCCCACCTCAGCCATCCTGGAAGTGGTTTTCCGTGGTTTCCCACTTCTCCTCCAGGCGAATGCCGGGATGGTACCTAACTTAAGGCCACGGCCGCTTCCTTCCCTCCTCCTTGCCTATCCCTTCCAATCTTCCCATCCCTCCACAAGGCCCCTGTTCAGCACAGCAGGTGAGGCCGCCTGGGCGAGGTACTGGTCATACTCCCCAGTTGTATCCCCGACCGAGAGTCTGAAGCTCCAGGACACTGCCCTTGAGGCGGTAGAGGTGGGATCCCTCGCTAAGTCCGAGGGAAAAACCAAACCTGGAGGGTAAACAGATGATGATGATGACCTTTTTTTCTTTTGTAGATGTTACCGTGTTTTAGCGGTAGGTAGAGGCGTAAGAAGGTGCGGGCGTGAATGGGTTTCAAACTACGGAATCAAAGTTAATGTAAAATTAATTTAAAATTTAACTAGGTTATATTTTCTTTTCAAAAACAAAGCAATAACAGACATGGCAGGTACAATGTAGCAAAACAAGGGGAGATACAATATTTACAGGTTTTGGGCTTCACGCCCT
Organism: Anabrus simplex; assembly: GCF_040414725.1. NCBI lineage: Eukaryota > Metazoa > Arthropoda > Insecta > Orthoptera > Tettigoniidae > Anabrus > Anabrus simplex. The sequence continues at coordinate 143,980,157 of NC_090279.1, read as the reverse complement.
AACTTCAGCGATCAGCTCAGTTTTACCACAAACACAAGTTTTAACAGAGGGGCAGAAAACCCCATTCATCCCTAGGAGCCCCTGGCTCCGAATTACACAGAAAAGCCTCCACGAGGCATATGACACTCCATTTTCAAAAGAGCGATCCGCTCTTAAAATTTAAGCCTCTCAAAGGCCAAACCAAACTCTACCTTCAAGCTGTCCTCTAAGGACGTATTCACAGGGGTAAAATACCCAACCTACAGAGGTCTATTACATGAAAAGAAGGTTGATTACATGACCTCTAAAATAACAATTTGAGAGGAGGCGATCTTGCACTCCTAATACACTTTGTTTTTTAAAACCTAATCTGGCTCTGGGCCGCTAACGCAAGGGCTAATCCCATACTACAGAGGTGACTTAGAGAAGAACACTTTACATTACATAAACGAAGAATGGTTTGAGAAAATAAGTTCACCTCAAAACAAATGTGAGTGGGAGCTCGAGAGGGTTAGCACTCTCTATCCCAATATGTAGCCTTACAAGAAAAAGATGAAAAGAGTAATTACATTTTAGGAAAAGGTTACATGATGGAAATGCTTCGAACCCGCCGCGAGTGTTAAACTGCCGACCTAGCAAGAAAAGAAGTTATTAAAAGGCCATTACCTGGTGTTGAACGGCTGACGAAGAAAGAGGCGCTTCCCGCCTCCTGCTATGTACTTAATACACTGAAAGATGGAACGGAAGTGGCCCGGAGACCCCAAAATCAGCAGTCTAAATACTCTCGCGGAAGTTTCTAGGCGTTAGGGGAAAGAAAACACCCTCCCACAAAATTTTTATTGGTTCGGGAAAAGAAACCCCTACATAGAGGAAAAAGAAACACATTATTGGTGGAAAATTAATTAAAGAAATTCGGGATTGGCTAGATCCAAAATAAGGGGAAAAAGAGGGGTATACAGCCAACTTAAACCATGACAGAAAGAAATTTAACAAAGAACAAACTCTTGAAATAAAAATTTCTCCAACAAAATAGTTCTTTGATTTCGCACTAGGTTGCACTATTGTAATTCTTCAGTAGTGTCCTCTAGAAGAGAAAGTTCACACTTCTTACTTCAAGCGAAACAAAAACACATCAAAAGTGACACAGTTCAAAAACTCAAAATTTTCCACGTGGTGACATCTTCTGAGAAAGTAGAGAATTAATAGAATAGATAAAGTTCAACCTTCCTCCAGAAGAGGAGTTTCAACTGGCGCAACTTTTAAATAAACGGTGTAGAGGTGTACCGCCCGGTACAGACCTCCCCCCCCAAAAGTTCCTCCAGGGGTGACACATGAAATCAGTTTGAAACAAAGTCCAAGTAATGATGTTGATACGAAGATAGATAGCAGCAGCATTTACAAGATTTCTTAATTCAGTTTCAAAATGTTGTTGTTGCAGGTGAATGAAAGTCTTTATGTTTGTAGAAGTTGAATTTCTGAAGATAAACTTTTAATACTTGAAAGTGATGAAAAATTTGGCAATGTCCACCAAATATTGTTGTTGAATTCCCAGGTGTAGTTATTGCTTATGGTGACTGTCCATGTAGTTGATGTAGATTGAGTCGGATGGCCAGACCGGCCGTTGCAGCTTGCGTCCAACGGAGGCCGCTCGGACCCCTCAAGTACCCTGAGATACCGCTCGCCCGCACTATGAGGGGAGCAGAGGAGTTGAAGTACGCCGCGCCCGCGGTGAACAGATACAGGCTGCGGGCATGTAGCAGGTAGTGCGCCGCACATCAGCCTTGGCCGGGAGGAGAGTTCCGGCTCGCCGTGCACATGTCGTCCTCGCTGGAGAGGAGGGGGCCCATCCCCCTCCCCAGTCGCTGTACGGCGCTGCGCGGCTGCGGGGGCGCTGAAACATTAAAGCTAGGCGGCAGAATTGTGTTGGACAATCATCTTCTTTGAGGGTACAGGCTTGTGGAGAGGTTGAGGGGCCAGCGGCGTGTAGATATCCATGGCATTTACTATTATGAACCCACAGTGTAAGGTGGAGCAGGAGACGGGAGCGTGGTAATGGCCGTGGCAAGAACAGGATGGCAGTTTAACGGGTCGGGGCAGGTTTTACATAAGGCTTACATCTAAAACCAAAATATTACAGAAGGGGCAGAATGCCTTAAAAGTGAAACTCAAAAAAAATATAACCTTCATATCCTTTCAAAATACTATGAAGCAAGTTAACACAGAAATTACACCGGTTTCACCTGGGACAGGTGAACTCTAAATATCCTCTCGGTGGCTGGATTACTTAGCAATAAGGTAACCGGCGTAAGAAAATCGAGAATGATACAAGGCCCATGAAATCTGGGGGCAAGCTTGCCCGCGGGAACAAAATTTTTGACCATAACCTGGTCGCCTACCTTCAAAGGGGTGGGTCTCCGTCCACGATCATACCTTTCCCTAACCTTTTCATGAGACACTTTAAGATTGGCTTTAGCCTTCTTCCAAAGATCTTTAATGTTGTCCGGATCTATTGTCTCGGGCAGAATGTCATTCAGAGACCAGAGGTTAGAGAGCGGCGTGTTGGGAACGAACTTAAACATCAAAGAAGCTGGAGTAAATTTGTGAGATTCATGAACCGCCGAATTCAAAGCAAAAGCTAACCAATGCAGGGACGTGTCCCACCTAGAATAATCTTCATGATGATAGGCAATAAGTGCGGACCTGAGATTACGGTTAACCCGTTCAGCCAGAGATGGTTGAGGGTAATAAGCAGATGTAGTTACATGAGAGATGGACAAGTCAAAACAGAATTTACGAAACAGATTTGATGTAAAAGCTTTAGCATTATCAGATACAATGTATTGGCACGGACCAAAAGAAGCAAAAATAGAATTTAGGCAAGTAATGGTGGACTGAGCGGTAGCCAGCTTAGTCGGAAATAACCAGGAAAATCTTGTAAAACCATCTACACACACAAAGATGAACTTGTTGGCATTACCCTTTGACTGGGGGAAGGGTCCCACATAATCGATATACAGGCGTTCCATGGGGCGCGACGCTTGATGAGAAGACAAAAGGCCTACTTTAGTGGACATGGTGGGTTTACTGATCAAACAAGATTTACAAGCTTTTACAAGTTCTCGAATTTCACCGTCCATACCTTTCCATATGAACATTTCACGAATCTTTTCACGAGTTTTAAAGATTCCAAGATGCCCCCCCAATGGGGTCTCATGATAGTATTTGAAGATCATAGGTACAAGAACCGCTGGAACAACAACTTTCATCAACTTATCATGCCTCGAAGGGCAACATAGAACACCATTCCTCAGAACATAAGGGACAGCATGTTCCCCAGAAGAAAGGGTTTCCATTATCGGAGCCAGCGTCGGATCTTCACGTTGGTATTTCTCAATATCCCTAAAAAGCATGGGAGCATCTGTTAAGATGGCATTAACACCAGATAGTATGGACTCGGAAGGTGATGAACTATCGACCGGTTCGTGGGTCTCTACGTCGTTATGAAACATACGGCTGAGTCCATCGGCAACAACATTTTCAGTACCTCTGATATGCCGTACATCGAATTGGAAGGCAGAAATACGGATGGCCCAACGGGCTATACGACCTGTACGACGCGGCCTACCTAAGACCCAGCTTAAGGCTTGATTATCTGTTTCCAGATCGAATTTGACGTGTTCCAGATAGAGACGGAACTTTTCTAAGGCGAATAAAACTGCCAAACCTTCAAGCTCATATATGGAGTACTTTGCTTCTTGAGCTGACAATGTCCTAGACGCATAGGCGATGGGTCGCCTCCCTAGTTCAGTCTCTTGAAGAAGAACTGCGGCTACTGCTGACGACGATGCGTCGGTTTGGACGATGAATTTCTTCGAGAAATCAGGCATAGCAAGTACAGGGGCATTACAGAGAGCTAATTTCAGATCTTCAAAAGCGGCTTGTTGAGAAGGTCCCCACTCAAATTTGATGCCTTTCCTACGAAGAAGGTTTAAGGGCGCCGCTCTATTAGCAAAATTAGGAATGAACTTCCTGAAGAAATTCACCATACCGATGAACCTGGCGATACCTTTAATGTCCTTGGGAGGTTTAAAATCACGGATGGCCTGTGTTCTAGAATGATCGACTGCTACACCATCAGGTGACACAATATGCCCTAGGAATGACATAGAGGGCTTAGCAAAGGCAACCTTGGACAACTTAACAGTTAACCCAGCCTTACGAAGGCGATTGAGAACTTCTCGCAGATGATCTAGATGTTCTTCAAAGGTTTCGGAAAATACGACGACATCATCCAAGTAGTGATATAAGTACTCAAATTTGATGTCGGAAAAGACCCTATCTAGTAGCCTAGTGAGCACAGCTGCCCCCGTGGGGAGCCCGAAAGGCACGCGGTTGTATTCATATAAATTCCAGTCCGTGGCAAACGCTGTAAGATGTTTAGACTCTTCGGCAAGGGGAATTTGATTATAGGCCTGATTCAAGTCCAAGATGGTGAAGAACTTGGCCTTACGAAACCATGAAAAGCAAGAATGAAGGTCGGGAAGGGGCACAGATTGCAACACCACCTTCCGATTGAGAGCCCTGTAATCAATGACAGGCCTGAAGCCTCCTTGGGGTTTCGGAACTAGAAAAATAGGCGAAGAATACGCTGACTTAGAGGGCCTAATAATACCATCCTTCAACATCTGATCGATGATTTCTTTCAGAGCCTTCATTTTAGGTGGAGATAGCCTATACGGTGGAAAACGGACAGGAATCGAATCCGTAACCTCAATTTTGTATTCAATAAGGTCAGTAACACCAAGAGTATCAGAGAACACCTCGGGAAACGACTGACACAGTTTGCGAATACTATCAGCCTGCTCCTCAGGTAGATGTCTAAGGTCTAACAACATCTCATCCTGGGTAGGCGAAATAGATGAACAGGATACAGAATTACACTTTAACAAGGGAATTCTACAATTGGACGCAAATTTGAATGTGCACGACCTACTCTGGAGATCGAGCACAAGACCAGTGTGAGAAATGAAGTCCGCTCCCAATATGATGGGGCAAGACAAACGCTTGGCCACAAACAATTTGATCTTCCATGTAAATTTAAAAACCCGAATTTTGACATGTAAGGAACCTAGAATTTCTAATGGAGATGAATTAGCCGAAACATATTTAACAGGAGATGAGTCATAGTCAGGGAGTTTACAAACAGATTTCAATTTAGAATACCAATCAGCCGAAATAATGGAACAAACACTGCCTGAATCTAAGAGAGCTGTTATAGGCTCGTTATTTAACTCAATCTTAAGAAAAGGAACAGGTGCGGGGGTATCCGCCGCAATCCTAAGACACTCTTTAGGGCATTCAAAAGATGAATTTGAAGGCTGGCCGTTCTCTGCATTTACAACCTGTTTACTAGGGGCTAAGTCTCGGGAAGATGGATTAGTCGGCTCAGCCGACGCCACTAGTCACTTTTTATTATTGGAATAGCTGGAATTTGCACCAGAAGTTGAGCAGGAGGGGGTGCTATTTGAGTTTGGGCAATTCTTGGCGATATGTGAGAAGGCCCCACACTTAAAACAGCCTTGTGATGACCCTACTCCATTCCTTGTCCCACTTGACTTGATCAGAGGACACTTATTCCGCAGATGTTCAGGCGACCCGCAAGCATAACATTTACGGGGATTGACTGGTCGGCGAGGTGGAGGCCGAGTGTTACTAAGGGAAGGCGGGGGTTCTTTCGCGACACGCAAAGAATCGGCGTATCTAACTCCTTCCGCTGAGACGGCCAATGCTTCAAGTTCAGAGAAGGTTTGCGGACACGCCGCGAAACACAAATATGACCTGTAGGATGGCGAAATACCTTCTACAATAGCCTGCACAATCTGATCTTCAGGAAAGTGCAGAGCAAACACCCTAGTGTAGAATTTGATATCTTGAATGAAATCAGCCAAGTTTTCATCCAAGCGCTGTACACGGTAATAGTACTTCTGAATCAGGGAGGACCTGGCCCTAGCCGGGATGAAGTTAGCTAGCAAATGGGCATGGAAATCCTCAATAGATGATTGCTCGGCAATGGCTCTTACGATTTTATCAGAGAGAATACCAATAGCATACGGATAGATAAGTTGCAAAATTTGACATGGCGAAAGAGAAAAAACAAGAGCATGATCCTGAAATTCCACTAGAAATCTTAAAAATGAAATTACATCACTGGTGGTGTTGACGGAAAACTTAGAGATACCTCTAAGCAACATTGCCAATGGATGAGGCAAGCTACTGAACCCAGGTGACATAGTCGTTAAAGGTTTCAATGGCAAAGAAGTTAATTCAGAGCGGATGTTACCCAATGACGCACGGCGTTCAGATTCGTTGTTCGATGGGGCAGAAATAGTTTGAGCAGCAACGGTTATCCTATTGACTTCTCCCTGAGGAGGTTCTTCATCACTACCTACGTTCACTGTGGCGGGTTGATCAGTTTTGGGAGGAACTTCGCCGGTTAGCAATTGAGTGACCTTATTAGACAATTCAGAAATAGTTTCAAGGAGCGTATTAGCGTCCTTCCTCTGAACGTCATTCACCTTTAGAGACAACAGATCATTAACTCTATTTGCAAAGTGATACAGCCTGCCTTGCACACGCTTAATTTGATTAGGAGACGGATCGTTTTCATCAAAAAAGCTGACTACAGATGCTAGCCCAGTAATATTCTCGACGATCGTGGAAAGAGAGTCATCAATTTCTTTCTCTCCCAAATTGGGGATGGAAATGGGCAAGTCAAGGGACTCTCTAAGCTTGTTGGTGTCGATTGCAACCGTGCCTCCAGATTGCACATTTCTGATAGTTAACTCGTATATCAACTCCTCTTTGCGCAAATAGTTAAGGAGGAGAACATCGCGAGGGCCGGGCATGATGACAGAACAATTTTGAAAAACTCAAAAAATTCCAGCAACTGAGACAATTGTTAGAGTTCGAATCAAAGCAAAAAAAAGGGGCTAAATTGAGACCCATTCAACCACGCTCTGCTACCACTTGTTACCGTGTTTTAGCGGTAGGTAGAGGCGTAAGAAGGTGCGGGCGTGAATGGGTTTCAAACTACGGAATCAAAGTTAATGTAAAATTAATTTAAAATTTAACTAGGTTATATTTTCTTTTCAAAAACAAAGCAATAACAGACATGGCAGGTACAATGTAGCAAAACAAGGGGAGATACAATATTTACAGGTTTTGGGCTTCACGCCCTAACTTCAGCGATCAGCTCAGTTTTACCACAAACACAAGTTTTAACAGAGGGGCAGAAAACCCCATTCATCCCTAGGAGCCCCTGGCTCCGAATTACACAGAAAAGCCTCCACGAGGCATATGACACTCCATTTTCAAAAGAGCGATCCGCTCTTAAAATTTAAGCCTCTCAAAGGCCAAACCAAACTCTACCTTCAAGCTGTCCTCTAAGGACGTATTCACAGGGGTAAAATACCCAACCTACAGAGGTCTATTACATGAAAAGAAGGTTGATTACATGACCTCTAAAATAACAATTTGAGAGGAGGCGATCTTGCACTCCTAATACACTTTGTTTTTTAAAACCTAATCTGGCTCTGGGCCGCTAACGCAAGGGCTAATCCCATACTACAGAGGTGACTTAGAGAAGAACACTTTACATTACATAAACGAAGAATGGTTTGAGAAAATAAGTTCACCTCAAAACAAATGTGAGTGGGAGCTCGAGAGGGTTAGCACTCTCTATCCCAATATGTAGCCTTACAAGAAAAAGATGAAAAGAGTAATTACATTTTAGGAAAAGGTTACATGATGGAAATGCTTCGAACCCGCCGCGAGTGTTATACTGCCGACCTAGCAAGAAAAGAAGTTATTAAAAGGCCATTACCTGGTGTTGAACGGCTGACGAAGAAAGAGGCGCTTCCCGCCTCCTGCTATGTACTTAATACACTGAAAGATGGAACGGAAGTGGCCCGGAGACCCCAAAATCAGCAGTCTAAATACTCTCGCGGAAGTTTCTAGGCGTTAGGGGAAAGAAAACACCCTCCCACAAAATTTTTATTGGTTCGGGAAAAGAAACCCCTACATAGAGGAAAAAGAAACACATTATTGGTGGAAAATTAATTAAAGAAATTCGGGATTGGCTAGATCCAAAATAAGGGGAAAAAGAGGGGTATACAGCCAACTTAAACCATGACAGAAAGAAATTTAACAAAGAACAAACTCTTGAAATAAAAATTTCTCCAACAAAATAGTTCTTTGATTTCGCACAAGGTTGCACTATTGTAATTCTTCAGTAGTGTCCTCCAGAAGAGGAGTTTCAACTGGCGCAACTTTTAAATAAACGGTGTAGAGGTGTACCGCCCGGTACAGTAGATATTCCTAGTTATACCGTATGCTCTTTCCATCCTGTGCATCCTTTCTTCTACAACGAACTTTTCCAAACCATTTCCCTGAGTTGTTTCTCCCAAATATCTGAATTTCTTTATTAGGATTATCTTACCACTTCAGACGTCCGTAAAATATATTGGGATTATCATAAGGGACACACTAGACTGGAGTGAACACATAACAAGCATCTGTAGGAATATTTATTCGTCACTTCACCCTCTGTCCGACTCGTTGGCTGAACGGTGAGCGTACTCGCCTTCGGTTCAGAGGGTCTCGGGTTCGATTCCCGGCCGGGTCGGGGATTTTAACCTTAATTCGTTAATTCCTACGGCATGGGGGCTGGGTGTGCGTGTTGTCTTCATCATCATTTCATCCTCCTCACGACGCGCAGGTCGCCTACGGGTGTCAAATAGAAAGACCTGCACCTGGCGAGCCGAACCCGTCCTGGGATATCTCGGCACTAAAAGCCATACGACATTTCATTTCATTTCACTTCACCCTCTCAGAACCCGCCAATCTCTTCTTCAACTAAGCATGAAAATTAAACTTATCCAGACCCTCATATTTTCCATACTTAATTATTGTGATATTGTAATGATAGATGCCACCATGGAACAAACATTGTAATTATAGAGGGCAATGAACACATGCATTAGGTTTATATTTTCAATTAAATTTTAAACTCATATCTCCCCCTATTATAAAATACTCTCCTGGTTAAAAAACATATGTCTTCACATTGCAACTTTCCTGTTTCGTATGTTCAATGAATCTAAACCCCAATATTTATTCTCATAGTTTAATTTACTCTCCTCCTCTCATTAGTATAACACACGATCTGCTACTACACTCTCAATTCCCGTGCATCGCTCATCATCATATAACCGCTCCTTTCAAGTGTCTGGTGCACCCTTCCAGTCAGTGTTACGAATTGCACTTCTTTAGCTTCTTTCAAGCGGTCTTGCCGATATTACCTATTAAATGTATAACCAGCTTGTGAGGTTGCCAGTATGAATGGAAGAATGAATGAGGTTAGGATTTATATGTTATTGTTTCATTATTCTGTTTTCTGAAGTTGATTTTAGATATTGTATGGTTAAGTGTAAGAGAGGGCAGTGAGCCTTAACTTCGCCAAAAATGAAGGCATGAAATAAATAAGTAAATAATAATAATGAATGCATTCCCTTCTGCTTTCACAAGCGCCTGCATTGCCCGCATCGTGACCTCTATATTCTGAAATTAGGGCCACGCACAAAAGGGCACAGGTCATGCAAGTGAATTAGCAAAGACATAGTAAAATATTCAGTATTATTATAATAATATATTACACGCGTTCATTAATATTGATGTGAGATTCTCACTGATATTGTTTTGAAAGTAACCTTTTGTGTTATGGGGCTGTAATTATAAAGCTTATATTACTGATATTAACATCCTTAAATTGCCAGAGTAATTGAGGACTTTCACCCACTTGTTCAGGGCGTCGACTACTAGTCCACCCTCCAATTACCAGAGAAAGGGTTTCTGGAATAAGAATAATTGTTAATTGCTTGATTATGAAATCAGCCAGAAATGTATGGAAGTACCCACAAACAAAAGGGAATGAATAATCATTTGACGAACAGAGTAACAACCAAGAAAAAAATATACAGAGCCAAACACTTGCTTTAAAAATTACTAGACTATAACTCATCTTGCTGGATTACATTAAGGCTTATGTGACGAATCTTACTAAAGGAATAATAGATGTGTATGTTCTGAAACACGACTTTGTATCAGATCGGCGAATGCAGTTTAATTTTGCCTGTACATTTAATTTCCTGTACAATTGTACGTCCATTCAATTGCACGAAGTATCCTTCGCATACAGGTATTTTTTTTCTACACTTTGGTGTACTTGATTCCATTGTGACGTCACGTTTCACAATCACAGACTGTAACACTGCCTTCGTAATATACAGGCCGTACTGTAGAAAGCGCGCCAAGACCATCAGCTGATCAATTGAGGCGAGCTAAGCGAATGTTACAAGTTGTGCTTGTGAATGTAATTCATAAGGACTGGGGGCATTCTTTGGATAATTGTGACTGTTGATAGACAGAAATTTATATTTAAGTGTATCGCATGTTTTTTCTTTAAATTTATCGCATCCGGATTTACGTAAACAGCTGTTGTTAAGACAATGCGATCTCATAGTTTAGGTAAGGTATGGTATCTCCACGTGGTGAGTAAAGTAAATTCAAGGGACGTAATATTTCTCGTGAAATTTATTCATTTAATTGTTATCGTATAACACGTTTTTGTGAAAATATAATGTACTGCAAATTTAAATACAGTGTGTGAAAGTTTGCAGTTGCCACAATGCTAAGAATTTCTGCGTACCACGGCGAAAATACAACTATACAAGTAAATATACATCAATATTTTCATTTACTTCGTATGAGGGCAGGTTACTTTTATTAGAAACGAAAATCTCAACCGAAAAAAATACCTCTTACGAAGAATAAAGGAGTATGTTTCACTCATTTTCCAGAGCTGATGATGAGTTCTGCTTTTGACTTTCTTGTTACACAGTTTTATAGCGGGTGTTTTATTGTTGATACAGAACAATTACAAAAGTGGACAGTAACCCATTGAACCTACATATGGTTATTTCTTGGGTTAGAAATGTTGAGTACGCGCTGCCTTTTCTCCCCAAACTTAATGCGTGTAAAAACAATTCCTCGGCAATTTCCGTGAATGTGGTAAGTAGCAAATAGATCTTGCTGGTCAGTGCATTAATATTTGGGAAAACATGGACTATCCCAAAACAAAAAATGATACAAATGTTTGTATGGAAGAATGGGTCTCAATAAAGTCTTCGAAGGATAGTGCCAGAATTGTCAAGAAAAAGAACCCAAGAAAGATAATGTGTTTATGGCCATCTAGAGCTATGGAAGTAAAGTTTATTGTTATTATTAATGTTATGGTTGTACGCTTGTTGTCTCCATATTTGTATTAATGCATAATCATTATTTGTTGGGTACATTGACGAGTAAAACACTCAAGTTTCGACCGCGTAGATCGCACTTCAAACCTATTTCTCCTAAAATTACAAAGACCTGACTTACGAGTTATGATGCGTTTAGAGGTGTTAATGATCTCATCTGTAATATTAATACAACATTTGTGAATATTTCATAATTACAAGGTACAATGTCCTTACATTGCACGGGTCGGATGGAGTAAACAGTTCGCCTCTTTGTGTGACGTCATCGGAGCTACAGTATGGCCTGTACATCACGAAGGCAGTGACTGTAAGCTCAGTTGACTACTCTGCGCCATCTTTGGGGTAATAGTAATCTGACGTACGCAGTCATCTAGCCTGACGAATACGAATTGATCTTCTAGTATACATTCCACAATGGCTGACGCAGAGATGGAAGAGTAAATACACCGGATAAAGAGGCAATATTATCCGCTTTGCTCATACTATTTATTTCCTGGAGCAAATCTCCTGGACGAATACCAGCTGTATTGAAGAGTTTTTAGCATGAACGTCAAATTAGATGACATAATTCACCATTAACTCACGGACGATAAATATGAGACTGAAGTATCAATTTGTGAAGAGTACATCGAGAGGTCGTGATGGTGGTGATGATTATTGTATTTTTTTAAAATTTTTTTTGCTATTTGCTTTACGTCGCACCGACACAGATAGGTCTTATGGCGACGGTGGGATAGGAAAGGCCTAGGAATTGGAAGGAAGGAAGCGGCCGTGGCCTTAATTAAGGTACAGCCCCGGCATTCGCCTGGTGTGAAAATGGGAAACCACGGAAAACCATCTTCAGGGCTGCCGACAGTGGGGTTCGAACCCACTATCTCCCGATTACTGGATACTGGCCGCACTTAAGCGACTGCAGCTATCGAGCTCGGTGATTATTGTTTTAAGAGGAAATACAACTGGGCAACCATCCTTTATTAACACTAATCAGAAGGAAAAGAATCCTTCAGGCAAGCAACTCAATGTCGAAAACATCCTAGGGATGTGAGCTACGAATTTTAGGTAAATAAAATATAACAAAATATGAGAATATATTCTTTAATTCTTTTTAAAAATCACAGTCCTTTTCTTAATCATCTTTATCAGGTCGATTAAATTAGCACTTAGTCTTTTTTCTACCACTACGAGTGCCAATATGAGTCAATGCAGAGTTTCACTTATGCCCTTATAATTACGTTGGGTGTGGATGGATTTCAAAAAGTCAAAAACGGTTTTTTTGCTAGTTGCTTTACGTCGCACCGACACAGATAGGTCTTATAGCGACGATGGGATAGGCAAGGTCTAGGAGTGGAAATGAAGCGGCCGTGGCCTTAATAAAGGTACAGCCTGGTGTGAAAATGGGAAACCACGGAAAACCATTGTCAGGGCTACCGACAGTGGGATTCGAACCCACTATCTCCTGGATGCAAGCTCATAGCTGTGCATCCCTAACCGCACGGCCAACTCGCCTGGTGTCAAAAAATGCCTGAGGCTATTGGACCAAGGAACTCATTACGGAAATAATTATGTAAATAAGTTAAATTGGCTAGGATTTGAATCAAAAAGAAAACGTGTAAAGGAACAAGTGATTTTAGGCTATTTGTTCAGAATTGCATTTAGGCCGGGAGTGATTTTCGATTTTTTAAAAAAAGTTTGTTAGAGCTATCAAAGACTCTCAATTTGAAACCTATTCGGGCCCTTTAGTCCTTCAACTTTCGGCAAAATTACTCGATTTTACGTTTTTCATAGTATTGGGGACCCATATTTTGTCTGCTAAGAAATGTTTTCAACATTTTCACTTCGAAAAATGAATGTATCGGCCAAAGAAAAGGGGTGAAAATTGAAGACTCCCTAGACCTCGAAGGCTCTAATACCTTCGGGGTCGAAAAACAACAAGTGTTGACCAAGAATGTTGGATAGGATAGATGAAAGTGAAGAGACTGACACTAATAAGTGGAAGCAATGCCAGGACTCAGCTAAGGACCCCGTGGTCACAACTCACGTGCCCAAGTTCAGAGGCGCTGGGTCCCCTTTTAGTCGCCTCTTACGACAGGCAGGATATGTATTTTATCACTCTTACCCATAGGGGATATATCGAGACTGCTAAACACGCGGTCCAAAGAGCTAAGCCTACACGAGGTATCGACAACGAACATTCTAACGCAACTGGAAATTCAACACATAATCAGCCTCTCGATGAGACACCTCCTCCTTCGCCATTTAACTTATATACTAAATTAAATTACCTCCCGTCTCATTGGAGCTATTTTCAGGGACGGTGAAAGCTCGAAACCTGTTTTTGGTAGGCCTACAACTTGAAACTTCAGTTGAGGGAGAAACTAAGCTGTTTGTGGAGGAAATCGCTGTTAAGGCATCGGATGGTACCGAAAGAATTTTACGCGCGTTATAAGGGGACAAAAACACATAATAGGTTACAAGCCCACCTAAACTACATGGAAGACGTTACACCCATTAGGTTCGCATCTCCCGCAGCTCTCAACACGACTTTTATTGAATGCAAGAGATGTATACAGGCTCTGTGTGCCTTAGGAGAAGGTGTCAATACCTATGGTCATGCACTAGCCCAGAAAATACTGTACTTCGCGCCCTCTCCGAGCTCGTCTGTCGCAGATGGATAATTCACGTTTAAGGGAAAGTCTCTCCGAAGCCGACATCACACTATGTGATATAGGGTGGTCAACTGTATGTCTGTCCGTTTCTGTTTCGTATGGACGAATATTCAAAGCCACATCTTTATGGAATCAAGAGTGAAATTGATAAAAACGGCAAAAATCTCGAAGTTCCATGGGTGTGATCACAACATCAAGAATCACGTGTAAAGTGTCCAGAACTCTGAGTGCTCACTAAGGAGTTTTTACTACACTTGTGTTCGATTCCCGTAATAATAAGTGTTAAAACATACGTATATATGCTATGGCGGATGCTGGACTGTAGACGAAGTGGTTAAATGGCCGTGTACAAGGATGGTGCCAGCTTGTCGCCCAGTGACACGACTCAAGTGGACAGTTGTAACAACCACAAGTAACTCCGTGACAACTCAATGAGATAATGGTGGTACTCCCGGTCCCTAGCCTACCCTCCCAATGTGTGCCGGAAGACACATGATGACCTTCCGTTAGAGTGATGACGATGAGAATCACTCTGAATTACATACGGCGTTTTGTAGGCCATTTTAATAATGCATAATATTTACTCTAATTGTTTCTCTCAAAAAGAAACCGTATGGCGCTAGTCGTTCTAAACGACCGGAATTACGAGGTGATGAGTGGTCCACGACCCCTCTCGGCCGTTAATCTTGTCAGATAGCTCCTCATTTGTTCTGACTGGACTTCAAATCAGCCCTGAGATCCCTGAACTGACCGGAAATCGAACGCAATGTCTCCCGGTGACAAGCTGGCTTCTTACTCGTAGACTGCCGCTCCGGCTTTATATGCCTATATCTCACTACTTTTTTGACATAAATATGTCTTACGGCTGGGGGTCATGCGAAAATTTGTGTAACGTGTCGCGACAAAATATGTGACGGAAGTTTAACCCTGACAACTGTGCAGGCAGTGATGTAAGGTAGGGATGTATGGTCAGACAATGTTACCTAGCAACCGTGCAGGCAGTAATGTAAGGTAGGGATGGATGGTCAGAAAATGTTACCTAGCAACCGTGCAGGCAGTGATGTAGGGTACGGATGGATGGCCAGACAATGTCACCTAGCAACCGTGCAGGCAGTGATGTAAGGGAGGGATGGATGGTCAGAAAATGTTACCTAGCAACCGTGCAGGCAGTGATGTAAGGTATGGATGTATGGTCAGACAATGTTACCTAGCAACCGTGCAGGCAGTAATGTAAGGTAGGGATGGATGGTCAGAAAATGTTACCTAGCAACCGTGCAGGCAGTGATGTAAGGTATGGATGTATGGTCAGACAATGTTACCTAGCAACCGTGCAGGCAGTGATGTAAGGTAAGGATGGATGATCAGAAAATGTAACTAGCAACCGTGCAGGCAGTGATGTAAGGTAGCGATGGATGGTCAGAAAATTTTACCTAGCAACCGTGCAGGCAGTGATGTAGGGTACGGATGGATGGCCAGACAATGTTACCTAGCAACCGTGCAGGCATTGATGTAAGGTAGAGATGGATGGCCAGACAATGTTACCTAGCAACCGTGCAGGCATTGATGTAAGGTAGAGATGGATGGTCAGAAAATTTTACCTAGCAACCGTGCAGGCAGTGATGTAGGGTACGGATGGATGGCCAGACAATGTCACCTAGCAACCGTGCAGGCTGTGGTGTAAGGTATGGGTGGATGGTCAGAAAATTTTACCTAGCAACCGTGCAGGCAGTGATGTAGGGTACGGATGGATGGCCAGACAATGTTACCTAGCAACCGTGCAGGCAGTGATGTAACGTAGGGATGGATGGTCAGAAAATGTTACCTAGCAACCGTGCAGGCAGTGGTGTGGGGTACGGATGGATGGTCAGACAATGTTACTTAGCAACCGTACTCACTATGTCTTATGGCTGGTCGTCATTTGAAAATAGCAGACGTTGATGGATGGCCATGAGCGGGAGACATATTTATTATTATTTGATCTTTTGCAAAGGGAAAAGTGATTTCTGTTTCCAAATTATAGATAAACGTATACTGTCTCATATTATCATCCCCATTGCAATTTTTGTTACCTTCGAATTTGAAATAGTATTCGAGTTTCGGCCTTATCATATGGAGATCAAAGGCTCAAGCCGAAATTTTGAAGTGCTAAAATAAGTGTCAGTTCAGCACTCCAAGTCATATGATGACGTGTATTTTTTTTAAAAAAAACTTACGCACTCGTACATGCATAGAATCATGTACACGTTTTTGGGCTTGTATGACGAGAGATTGAGTACAGATTCTCTGATTGTTCCCCTCTTAGTAGCCTCTTACAACATGTTGGGGGTACACTACGATTGCACCACCAGCGGAGATAAAGAGTTCCGATAAATCGAAAGAAAATGAGCGTATCCACAGAAGGATGGTAAGGTTCATGAATTTTGAGAAAATGAAGGACATTCTAGACCTAGTAATTTATTATTATTATTATTATTATTATTATTATTATTATTATTATTATTATTATTAGTCATCCCTGCGGTGTAGAGGTAGCTTGCCCGTCTCTTATTCCAAGGCCCTGGGTTGACTCTCCGGCCAGTACAAGGATTTTAATTCTTGACTGAGAAGTAGAACGTGGTTCACTTCATACGAGATTTTCTCAAGCTCTTAGTTACATTAAGAAAGCGCACAGTGAGAAGATGACGCTACTGACCTAGTGTACATGGACAACACTGGTAGCAGAACGTGGTTAACTTGATACGAGATGTTCTCAAGCTCTTAGTTACAGGAAGAAAGTGCACAGTGAGAAGATGACGCTACTGGCCTAGTGTACATGGACAACACTGGTAGCAGAACGTGGTTAACTTGATACGAGATGTTCTCAAGCTCTTAGTTACAGGAAGAAAGTGCACAGTGAGAAGATGACACTGCTGACCGGTATACATAGACGAACGGTGGTTGCTATGGTTACAATGGTGTGGGGGGATTGATGACTAATTCCAGATAGATCCCAAGACCAAGAACGTATGTATGTGAAAATCTCTGGTGAGAAATAGGATATTTTCTTCCCCTTCTCGTATCGTCTCGTCACAGAGGTTTTGGGGACGATCATGAAGTATTTCTTCCTAAAGCTAGCCATACATGTACAGGAAATCCTCAAGGAGAAAGCCTCCGGAATTTCCTTGGGCATTTCCTCAACCGAATCCTCGCCCACACACGGAGAGAATTTCCTCAAAGAAATCCTCAAGGAAAAGGCCTTGGGGATTTTCTCAAGATTAAACTCCAGATCAACACAACAGTTCTGTTGACTTGTGGTGGTTAGTTGTTCACGTGGTGTTCCAAATATTTTTTATCATGGTAATTTTTTGAACTCACTTGCCACAAGCAAGGGTCATTTGTATATTTGTATAAAATATGTTAAAAGTTCTCGAGACATGATGATATAGTACGCTCCCGACAATCACTTCACTTCACAAATTCTCAAGGCCTACTGCCGTCAACACATACACGCAGCAAGGGACTGGGAAAATCCGCCCTGCTTAGCCTCAAGGCGAAAAAGAATTGAATTTTGTTCCGGATTTTTGGATTTCTCGCACCCAGTGCGGCCTCAAGGACGCGTCCACACACTTTAGCGAATTCCTCAAGGATTGGACTGTCCAGGCCGAACCTTGAGGAATTCTTGCTCGTGTATGGCCGCCTTAATGTTTTCCCCGCTTGAAGGTTGCCGTATCATACATGTCTGAAGTTCTACATTCAGGGTAAGGCAATCTCCTCCACCTACGTCCATTTTTAACATCTGTCTTCACTTCTGCTCCAGGCTATATTGGCTATTTCCCATGATGTAGCCGAAACAAACTGTTCTCCTGCCTTTTACGAGTTTTGGAAAGTAACATTTTACTTCAGCTAATATTAATGAAGAGAATGGTGAGTTTCGTGGTACATTTGATGAGGATGGATGACCACAGGTTGACAAAGAAGATATGGAATGCGACATGCTTAACGGAAAATTACTGGATGAAGGAAGTTAGGGAGGACTGGAAGGCTATTGGCATAATGGATAAATATCCACTAATGACTGTGCAGGATAGATCTGTTTACAAAAAGTCACAAATGGACCGATACTAATAAGGGAAGGGCGCATATCGCTGAATCGCCGATCTTCCGTAAATTTTACATACTCGAACAATGAGCCAAGAAAAATATAATAGCCAAAATACGTCTTTCTGAAATTAACTCGTGCGACCTACAGAAAGCGTTGTATGCATCGAGGGTGGGCCAAATTGCCGAAATTTAGATAAAAATGCAAATATCTCGAAAACGGCTGAGTTTAGAGCAAAACTAATAAATTTCGACCCCCCCCCCCTTACAACAATACACCGCATCCCCTTTCGCCGTCATAAACTCATACCCCGAAGTGGTTAGGACCAAGGGTTGGCCAAGTTGCCAACATTTGAATAAAATGCAAATACCTCGAAAACGTTTGTTTTTAAAGCAAAAAGGGACAATTTTTCACCATATTTTTAATCAATTATTGACGAACACAATAAGTTAGCATAAAAACAGGAACGGTCAACGGTTCGGATAGTCATTTAGGTCCTTTGGCATTTTCAGTGTTTTCAGCCTCAGAATATATGGATAAGCTACAAAGTGATTGATATACTCTGTTCGAACTTGGATTTGTCAAAATTCGGGGTTTAAATGGGAAATATCTCTAAAACGGTTGGTTTTAGAGCAAAAAGGAGTAAATTTTGATCCTACCGGAGTAGGCCTACTGGAGGCAGCCATCTTTGAAAAATTAAAAATGGTGGATGGTCATGTGATCCTCATTTTCCTCCTGATGTACCTCCGCCCTTTTCTCACTACCCGTTAAATCTCGTATGTTTGAATTAGCACGCTCGGCTACGCAGGCTGCTACTCCATGTCTCCATACCCCATCCACAACTCATACTGTCCAACAACTGATTTGAGGCTAAGCTGACATACGCTTATAGTTATTGTATGGAACTAGTGGTGGTTTGTATAATAGTAATCAACATAGGCAAAGTTATTTTTGCGTTGGAAGGAAAATGTGGAACATGCCATATTAACCCCATATCCTCGCTTCGTTAGATGTGGTTGGTGTAGAACCGTTTTGTGCTTTCAGTGTTTTCAGCACGAGCACAATTTTTGCAGAAGCTATAAGAAGTAACTGGCTTTCGTGTGTAAAGTCCCTTGTTGTATTGACTATACAGATGGCTGAAATATAACGTAGCAGTTACTTTGTCACAGTTACATGCCTGTAACTGTTACAAATGTAACGAGGACAAAAAATAACAGGTTACCGAGTAACGACAACAGAATAACGTTCTAGTGAAAACAGTAACTGGGAAGCGGGAACTGTCACTAGTAGCAGCTTACAGACACAGAATGTGACCTTCAGAGTTCAGATAGTACGCATGTCCTCCAAGTGAGAGCGCTTTCGTAGGAGATTGCTTTAAGTGAAATACACTATAGTGTATAATATACTGTGTAGTGTATTTGTTTAAGTTGCTGCTGTCATCTGGTAAGTAAAGTGTAAACTGTTATGACATATTCAACTGCTCAGGGGTAATCGTTGACTCAGACATCGCGCAGGGCTGCGTACATTATAATATTATTATAAGTTTCACCCGTATAATTTTTCTTATACCATAAATAAATTAGTATGTCCATATTGATATTATAGATAACATGACATTACTTCATTTTACTTAATCGACCCTCTTATACCGGTTTGTGTCGAGGTTTGGTAGACAGATCATCAGGTTTTCTTGTCTTCTATCCTTGATCAAGGCATTGTCAAACTCACTCCTCTAGATTTCAGAAAAGACGTTGTGCTGTCTTCACATTTCGTCCGTTGTCTGCCCCTCGTCAACTTTATAGCAAATAGGAATGCGTGTTTTGCTGCACCGACTTTCAACAGTGTAGTGATGCGTGCGCGCGTGTGCGAGTGAATGAATGGGACTTCGCAACAAAGCTGTAAGGAGACAGGCTTGAAGCCGTGACGAGGCCGTGACAAACAAAAGGTGAGTAATGTTGTACGTTACTTTTAACTGTTACTTTTCACAGTTACTTTATTGTAGCAGTGACAGATAAAGCAGTTACACAAGAATAACCATTTGTCACACCTCTACTGACTAGGCTTTTTTCTCACTATAAAAATCTTATTCTATTGCCATTATTGACCCTCAATCAATGCAGGAATACTGCAAGGATAATCTCGGGATGCCTAAAACTGACGCCGGTGCAGAGACTGTACCCGATTGTTGGAATAGCCCCACCCAACATCCGGAGGGCCACTGCTGCAGACGCCAAGAGAACAAAAGCAGGAGAATGACCATCGACATCCATTCCATGGTCACCAAACTACAAGGTCTCGCCTCAGATCCTGCAAGAGCTTCCCCGCTAGGACTCTGGCGCTGGAGGGAACTCCAGAGACAACTCATCTTAACAGATGGAGGACCTCACTGCCCACAGACATGTCTCCAAAGGAAGAACTAGCTCCTGGCGCCGACCTAACTTTACCCTGTAAGGAAGTTCCTCAACCGCTTAGGAGTGAAGAAATGGAGGACCCTTCCAGCATATCGCGTGTGAATGTGGTGCTGAACAAGACCCAAACCACCTCCTATTCTGCCCCCTCCTGGACAACCCACGTACAAGACAAGATGTGTTTAGAGGAAATAACAAGGCCAACGCAGCTGCAGTTTTTTGGAAATGCTGACCGGACACGAAAAAGAAAGAAATAAATCAATGCAGGAATTCAATTACTTCTCTTAATGCTGCTACATCATTTTCACGACATGCTACACAATTACTAACGAAATAGAAAAGAAGGTTAATGGCGCTGTCCCTCGACGAGTGACCCCAGGACGCGCCGCAGTCCTACGTAGCGAAGTGTGCCAATTCAAACATACGAACTTCAACGCTTTCTATAGGTTGCATGTGTTATTTTCGAAAGACATGTTTTGGCCGTTGTGTTATTCTTGGCTCATTTAACGTGTCTGCAAAATTTACGTAAAATCCATGACTGACCGGTACACGCCCTTCCAAATCAGAGAAGCGGAGAGAAATAGGAGTGAACAAAGAATGAGGAGGAGGTATTGGGAAGAACGAAGACGTGCTGAACAAGTCACTCGAGATCCTAAGGGTCGAAAAGAATAAAATAAAAATGTTTAAAAATGAAGTGAAATCAAAATAAATATGCGTTAGTCAAGAAAAATGTTGGAATTATGGCAGGAGGGTACTGGAATGAACGCTATTGTGAAAAGTGTGCGTATGAACTGGTTTCGGTGGTCGGGTCGATTGAGGCGAATTGAAGAGGAGAGGTTACATGTGATAGTAGTTATAATTTGGGAGTTCAGCGGCATCCTCTTCCTCACGCGCCTGGAGACGCGATCCTGTGAGGATAGCTAATCTCACACCTCGGCTAAGACTAGGGGCTTAATGCCACACTCTAGGAAAGAGCACGGGCCTAACCTCACGCTAGCTAAGAGCAGGGGCCTAACTTCACATCCTGGCAGAGGATTAACCACACACTTTGGAGAGGCTTACACCCTGGTAGGGCTTATCGTCCCGTTGACCACGCTTTAACCTGACCTAAAGTTACCCAACCAAACCTAACTTAACGTTAGTTAAGAGTGTGGAGTTATGTTCAATGGCTGCGTTTTACGCCCGGTTGCCTTTCCTTACTCCCAGCTGCCCTTCTCGGCAGGTCTTAACCTCACTAAGGCTGAAGCTAACACTGACATAACTGGCTGCTCGAAATGTATTTAACGTTAGAGCGGATTTAATCTCACCGGCTCTTTTTTACTCCAGGCTTCCCTTCCTTACAATGGGCTCTGTCATGGAGGGTAATAGAAGAAGAGGGAGAACAGGTATATGTCATATGTGCAGTAATAAATATTTCTTTAAATATTAAGATATTATGATTGACGCCTCAACGTACGGCAGTTTATCGATCATAGTAGAGACGTCCACACATTTCACGCCACCACAACTGGTATCATTATCGAGGGGAGAGATTCAGCACACCTGGGCTCTCCAGAAACCACTTCATCCCCTCCGATCTTGCGACATTCAAGACTTCATCCCCTGTGAAGCCATCATAATTCTCCCGCTTGAATAGGGGTTGGGATTTCCAGAATATTCACACTTCATTGCGCCACTTTTAATCTGGTTCCTACTCCGAGAATTTCAATGTTGGACGTAATCAACTATTGTTGACATTAATATGTCTTATGGCTGAGGGTCACATTAAAATACGTGTTACGGAAGTTAGCGTGACGGAAGAGTAACCTAGCAACCGTACATGCTGTGATGTAAGGTATGGATGGAAAGCCAGGCATTTTTACCTAGCAACCGTACAGGCTGTGATGTGATGATGCTTGTTGTCTAAAGGGGCCTAACATCTAAGGTCATCGTCCCTAAGTCTGTGATGTAAGGTATGGATGGAAAGCCAGGCATTGTTACCCAGCAACCGTACAGGCTGTGATGTAAGATATGGATGGAAAGCCAGGCATTGTTACCCAGCAACCGTACAGGCTGTGATGTAAGGTACGGATGGATAGCCACACATAGTTACCTAACAACCGTGCAGGCTGTGATGTAAGGTACGGATGGATAGCCACACATAGTTACCTAACAACCGTACAGGCTGTGATGTAAGGTACGGATGGATAGCCACACATAGTTACCTAACAACCGTGCAGGCTGTGATGTAAGGTACGGATGGATAGCCACACATAGTTACCTAACAATCGTACAGGCTGTGATGTAAGGTACGGATGGATAGCCACACATAGTTACCTAACAACCGTGCAGGCTGTGATGTAAGGTACGGATGGATGGCCAGACAATGTTACTTAGCAACCGTACAGGCTGTGTCTGACGGCTGGTTGCCATCTGAAATTAGCAATCGTTAATGTACAAATATGGCCATGCCTGGGAGACATATTTATGATTATTTGGTTTTTGCAACGGAAAAAGTGGTTTATTTAAGTAAATTTTACTTGCAACATTTACTTTTTACAAAATGCAATTTTTGCTCTTGAAATACAATAGTAGTTGTTACATTCTAAGAATCGACATAAATTGCATCGAGAGTTTGGCAACGAACCAGAAACTTCACTGCTGGTGGATGAATTACTTCCTCACCTCTCTATTACTTCTAAAGACTTCCGACGTATCCATCACTGCCGGGGATATCATTCAAACTAAACACAGGCATACCTTTAAATGCCTCTCTCTGTGATTGGGGACGGTAGGATAAAATCCGCGGTATCCTCTGACTGTGGCAACAGGTGTCAGAAGTGGGGTCAGCATCTCCAAATTTGGGCGACCTCAGTTGCCGTAGCTAATTCTGGTTTTGTATATATGGCTCCTCTTCTTCACAGATGTGGGAGAAGGAGGAAAGCGTCTCTAAACTTTGGAACGTGAGTTGGCAATGACGGCTCCGTTAGATGAGTGTGGCAATGTTTCCATACAAACTCCCCACTTTCATCTATCCTATCTCACTTCTCTTGGTGAACTCTTGTCCTTTTACGACCCAAAGGGTATTAAGTTTCCGAGGCCTACGGAGTTTTTAATTTTCCCGCCCTTCGTGGCCCTTGTCTTTCTTCTCCTGATACCTCCATTTTCGAAGTGTTGGACCCGTTGCAACTTTCCCCGTGATTAGTATTTATAGAGGGTGGTTGCCTAATTGCACTTCACCTCCTCCACCACCAGCATGTTCCATTTCCTGGTTGATGTACTCTATTCTCAGCCTGCCACTGGTGTTCTAACCCTCCTCTTCCCCTTTTTTATTTATTTTTATTAATAACAAATACATCGCAATTGGGAAATATCACGGTGGCAATGGTCAATTACAGTCATCATACACTAAGGGCTAAGCCTTGTCGCAGCAACCAGTCTCCTCTCAATCCTGCTGTAGTTTTCACTTCTTGTAGTCTTTATATTCCATCAGGATTCTCACTTCCTCGAAGTTTGTCTTCTTTGGTCTTTCTATTTCTTTATTTCCCAGTAATTTTCCTTCAAAGACGTTTACTAGGAAGTCAGAAAGTCTCAGGATATGACCTACAAGTTTATATTTGTCGAGGTAACATATTTATTTGATTAAAGGTACAAGAAAAGCCATCACAAGTGTGCCATACTGGTCCATTAATAACCAGTGTAATCACCTGACTGTTGAATGCAGGCATTGCGTCGTACAGGTGTCGGATGTCAGCTTGTGGGATGGAGTTCCATGCCCTTTGCACTTGGTCGGTCATACAGGGACATTTAATGCCAGTTGCGGATGACGCTGGAGTTGTCGTCCACTGATGCCCATACGTTCTCGAATGGAGACAGATCGGGGGATAGAGCAGGCCAAGGCAACGTGTGTACACTCCGCATAGCAGGTCGGGTTACAACAGCAATATGGGGGAGTGCATCATCCCTTTGGAAAACACCCCCGGGGATGCTGTTCATGAATGGCAACACAACAGGTCGAATCACCAGACGGACGTACACATCTGCAGTCAGGGTGCGTGGGATAACCACGAGAGTGCTCCTGCTGTCATAGTAAATTGCTTGCCAGATCAGAACTCCCAGTGTAGGTCCAGTGTGTCGACGCCGCAGACAGGTGAAATGCCGGAGCTCAACTGTCCTCCTTCTAACCAAACACACGGTCATCACTGGCACCAAGGCAGAAACGGGTTTCATTCGAAAACACAACGGACCTCCACTCCATCCTCCAATGAGCTCTCGCTTGACACCACTGAAGTCGCAGACGGCGGTGGTTTCGGGTAAGTGGAATGCACGCCATAGGACGACTAGCTCAGAGCTGCCCTTCAAGTAACCGATTTCGAACAGTTCGTTGCGTCACTGAAATGCCAATTGCCGCTTGAATTGCTGCTGCAGACGCATTCCGCTGCGCCAAAGCCATACACTGAATAAGGCGGTCCTCCCTCTCGATGGTACCACGGGGTCGTCCCGAGCCCGGTCTTCTTACGAGCGTACCTTCTCGTGACCACTGCTGCCAGCACGCATGCACATTGGAGACATTCCTGCCAAGTCATGCAGCAATAGCGCGGAAGGAATATCCACCTTCATGTAGCCCTATTATATGGCTTCGTTCAACCGCAGTGAGCTGTTGATACTGGCCTCTTCGTCGTCGTAAAGGCATTCTTGACCCACTCACCGTCACTCCGTCCAATCTCACAGGTAATTAACGCTCTCGCACAGTACAGCCCGTATTTAAAGCAAACCTGATGTGCAACGTCATGGGACGCCTACTAGCGCCACGCCAACGCGATTTGCGAGAAATTTGAAACATCATCATCTTTCAGATGTTTAAACACTCATACCAACGTCCGTTAATCTAGTACAATCCCTTCTATGTGTTTGGATATTTTTTCCGCCAGTGTATTAATTTTGTGCAATTTCTTAACAGCATTTCGGGACACTAAACAAGAAGATCCAGAGAAACTGAGAAAAGCCATTATGGTCTCAGTTTCAATGACGGTGAAATCCTGACATTCACCTCCTCGCGGTAGAGAGGGGGAAACGACTGTTTATGACAATTTTGTTATATGCAGGCGGCTAACGAATGAAGGGACCGAGTCTCTTCCGGTATAAGAAGATCCCCTCTACCAAGTGCCAACAGTCTTCTTGAGGGTGGATGAGCGGGTAGAGGTTAGGGCACTCTATTGTCCTTGGGACAGGAAATGGTCCCAAAAGGCTGAAGAACCTGCAACTGGTCAACGGCATTAGGATGCGGAAGGCACCGGGAAACCATTGCATTAAAGATCCCGAAGGATATCCCTTTAAGTTCATATAGCATGGCTCTGTTTAACGTGCAGTTATTATCCGAAGTTTCCATTCCCCCATTCGGAACACCAGGGGGGAATGTTTGAAAACTGATATGAATAGAAAGCCCGGCAGTTTTGGAAAGGATTACGACAACAAAGTTTGAATCGAAGGACATCCGAAGATGGCACAACTGCACTTCAGAAGATGCTTTCCATGCTGCTACCTCACGTTCGGAGCTGGCTATGTGTACCGCCAACCTCCGCGAGAAGGCGCCTTAAGAAGAAGAAGATACAAGAATTACGACTTTGAAAATTGGGATACTCATATCCTTAGTAGAGATGGCAAACGAATATCGATATATCGGAAATATCGATATTTTTGATGCAACTATCGATATATCGACATCGATATTTTGAGGTCCAATATATTGTCGATGTCGATATTTTGTGCCAAATATATCGATATTTCTGCCTAATTTAATACTTTTGGCTACGATTTGATTCTTTTTCGGACCCTTTCAATATTTGCATGCTAAAGTTACGAAATTTGAATTTTCATTTCTCTATTCACTTCGGTAAATACAGTGATAATATCACAACTCATTCATCGTGCATACCTTGTATGCATAGTTTTACACATTAACCAGGTAATAGTTGAGCATTACAGCGACCTCTGTCCCTGCAGAGAGACTGTTTTCAAAGGCCGGTAACACCATCAGGGAAAAGAGAAACCGATTAAATGGCAAAGTGTTATCCAAGCTGCTTTTTCTAAGTGGTTTACCTAAGAGGTATTGGAAACTGACCTAAGATCATCATGTTTTTTTCACGAACAAATGGAATTGCAGTGCTGAGGAAGAAGTTGGGAAGAAAATGTTTTATTATTTTACAGAGCTCTGATAATTATCAGATATACTTCGTACATAAATTATACGTTTGTAGTTTTTTCATATGGTTTTTCGGTGTAAGTCATTAGTTCGTTACTAGACACTTTGCATGTACTGTTTTTCTATGTATAATATAATAACATCTTTCGGCTGTAAATATTTTTATAATATGTCATTGTAGGGGAAAAAGTCATATTACTTGGTCATTATTTTAAACTTGTTTTCTGATCTGTGTCAAAACTTATTCAGCCTAATGAATCCCTTAATCATTGTGTTAAATGTACAACTAGACGTACAATAATGGATAAGAGCACAAATATTTTAAAACATTTATATCGGCGATACATCGATATTTCGAAGACCGATATTTCAATAACATCGATATTGTAATACCGATGTATCGAAAACCCATATATATTGATATTTTGAAAAGTTTTGCCATCGCTCCTTAGTCACAATGGTACAATACATTGTTTTCGTTCTCTAATTTAACTAGGAATAGTCATGAGAAAATAATAATAATTAGATGAGCAAAGTTCATATCTTTTGAGTTCTATTCAAAACTTGAGTAAATGGATTTCAATGATTTTTGATCTCCCTGCTTAAATAATTATGGACATGTTAGCTGCGGTGGTTCATAGTGTGGACCGTTGTATATATGTATGTGAAGAGGTGTATATAAGGACTAACGTAAAGCGGGTATACTTTGCGTCTTCAGGGGTTACTTTGCATCAAAACTGAAAAGAGATTTACCTCTACCTGTTAGACAGAAAATTAACTGAAGTTGAGTAGTTTTGGCATAATCCAGTAGATGGAACTTCAAAGCATGCCTTGAACAACTTCCGTAGATATTCCCGCCGGTTTGGTTGCTCCGTATCCATGTGTTCATTCTTGTGACCGTAAGCTATTCAAAAACTAGTCGGGAAAATCCATCAAGGTGATAAAGTATTCTGTGAATGGAAGGATGTTTTCGGTGGAATATAACAGATTGGATAAACGGAGAATTTTTCGAATTCCTGAACTTGAAAGAAAATTATAAAATTGAAGCCAGTTAGCACAACTTCGTACATAGTGTATTTTGTTTATTAGATTGCTCTAAGTTTTGGATTATACAGAGGTGTCCAGAGCAATGTAGTCACTTTTTGATAATTAATATGTTTGGAACAAAATGACATATCATTGCAATTCTTGCGCGGTAGCGTAGTCCATTGTTTTCTCTGCAGATGATGGTCACGTAAATGGAGCGACAATCTTGGCGCGCGTTTTTTAGCAGAAGACGACAGTGCAGCAATGAATGAATTAAGATTGTCATTTGAGTACCCACCACGGTCTCCAGACCTTATACCTCTTGACTTGTACCTACGGGGGGGGGGGGCTGAAAAATGAAGTTTGTCAACAGAAGCCAGCTACACTGAACGAGCTACAGAAAACCATTGAAGCGTCCTGTGTGGCTATCACACCGGCTACACTGACAGCCGTAGTTCGGTTAGCAGTTGAGCGGCATCGACGTTGTTTGGCTGCTAACGGGGGTCACTTTGAACACATAAAATCACCTTTCCCCCTCACCCCCCCCCCAGTGCAAGAATTGTAACGGTATGCCATTTTGTTCCATTAATAAACAAAGAGTGTCTACATTTTACTGGACAGCTTTGAAGTTGCAGTGTTTAATCCCATTCAAAGTATTCTTTCCTTAAAATTTGTTTTTTCTCACGAGGAACTTTCTTCTTCTTCTTCTCTTTCTTCTTCTTATTTAAGATGAGGCCTGCCAGGGACCACGTGTTAATTTCAGTTCATCCTTCCTTGTTGTTTCCTCTTCTTGACCTCTTTTATCCAGGCTCGTTGTTGACTTTTTTCTCTCAAAGGCGCTTGAATATCTGTTTTGTCAGTCTGTTATCATCCATTCTATAGATATGTCCAAAAAGTATGAATCTACGTTTTATTATTGTTTCTGTTATGTTTTCTATATTCTGGAATATCTATTTATTACTTTTTATTTTCCATTGTTCTGTCGTTTTCATTGGTCCTAAGATTTTTAACACGCTTCTTCTTTCTAGTACTTCCAATTTATCTGAGCTACAGTTCGAAATTAGACATTTACTGGCTTAAAGACATTCTGGATTCATCACTGTAATGTAGTGCCTTATTTCAAGATTTTTATGTAAGCAGGTCTTGTTGTAAAAATTCTTAGTGATGCCATACTCTCTTTCCATCTTGTGTAACCTTTCCTCTATAGCAGATATTTCTAAACCATTTTCTTGAATTATTTCTCCAAGGATTTTGAATTTCCTTACTCTCTTTATTCGACCATTTTTTTTTCAAAAATTCTGGAGCGATTAATATGTTTGTAATAAATTTGTGGTTTTGTTTTACAGAAATTTATATCATTATCCATAATGTGATGCCCTTTATTTCTTGCCATACAATTGAACGTTCCATGGCTGTAACTTTCCATCTAGTCACATTATTCATTAAAATATACGGAAATATAAGCAGTGGCGCAAAAATTCCATTTTTTTTTTCAATTTGCTTTACGTCGCATTGACACAGACAGGTCTTATGGCGACGATGGAATAGGAAAAGACGAGGAGTGCGAAGGAAGCGGCCGTGGCCTTAATTAATGTACATCCCCAGTATTTGCGTGGTGTGAAAATAGGAAACCACGGAAAACAATCTTCAGGGCTGCCGACGGTGGGGTTCGAACCCACTGTTTCCCGGATGCAAGCTCACAGCTGCGCACCCCTAACAGCACGGCCAACTCGCCCGGTAACATTCCATTTCATAGCCTATGGGTTACTTCGCAACAGTACTGTATTTAGATCACAATAAAATTAATAATAGAAATGTTAGATCACCAAATTATACACACGTGCATTCCTTATAACCCACTCACTTCCTTTAAAGAGTTTCATGAATTTTTTCGCGTTGTACCATCTCTCAAACAGTGTTTATTCTCACGAACTATTAAAAAAATGACGCAAAGTTTACCCATTTTACGGTAACACAAACGCACCTATCACAGAAATGTGTATCAGGTTAATTCCCAGAGACAAAAGCATCCAAGCAAAGAGTTAACGAGTTACTCAACAGATGCAATTCATTCTTGGTTAAAAGTAGTAACAGGATCCACCTGTTCCAGACTCACATTTCTTGCCCTGGCATTTAATATTCCTTGTTATAATCACAGTATTAGTAATGAACGACACTCTAAATTGATACGCATCCTAGAAGAAACTGGAATTGATGATGAGAATATACGTATTATCAAGAACTAGTACTGCAATCAATCAGCTGATATAGGCTAAGAGTTGAAGGAGATAAGTCAGCAACGATTGCCATCCAGTCTGGTGTCCGACAAGGCTGCATTTTATTTTCATTTCTCTTCAATTTATATTCGGAGGCCTTGCTAGATATCCCTCTGTGGGTGGGGGTGGCAGAATAACTTGCACGGTATCTCCTACCTATTGTAAGAGGGGACTGAAGGGGATCCCAGGGACTATAACTTCCAACACGTAGATTGGTGATCACAGTGACTCACTTACTTGCGTCAGGCTCATTTTCATCTATCCTGTCCGACCTCCCTTGGTCGACTCTTGTCCTTTTCTGATTCCAACGGTATTAGGTCTTGGAGCCTAGGGAGTCTTTCATTTTCGTGCCCTTCGTAGCCCTTGTTTTCCTTTGGCTGATACCGTCATTTTTCGAAATATCAAACCTTCAAATTAATCCCCATTCCCACCCCTGCCCCAGCCACATGGCCCAGCAGCCGCGAATGGCCATGGCCTACCAACAGACTGCTGCTCATCCCGAAGGCCTGCATATTATATGGTGTGATGTGGTCAGCACGACGAATCCCCTCGGCTGTTATTCTTGGCTTTCTAGACCGGGGCCGCCATCTCACCGTCAAACACCTGCTCAATTCTAATCACACAGGCTGAGTGGATCTCGAACGAGCCCTCAGATCCAGGCAAAAATCCCAGACTTGGCCTGGAATCGAACCCGCAGCCTCCGGGCAAGAGGTAGGCACGTTACCAAAATAATATTGAATAATAATACTTAATGAATATTGGTAATTCTAACTAAATCAATAATGATTATGAATGATTTAGTTGAATGTATGTTCAGTCCGTCAGCGATTCCGCTGGTGGGATCCTCAACAGCTCTGCCATCAGCTGTCATAGATGGCCTAGGCATCACTGAAGAGGCGTACTAGGGAAATGAGGAGTGAAGTAGTTTCCCGTTGCTTTCCTCACTGAGCCAGAGGTTGCCATTACATATCAGTCTGCCAATCCCACTGAAATGCATGCACCAACTGACCCTATGAGCAACATTTTCACACCATTCATAGCAGGGACTGGCTGCATAAGGATTGGCATTACTAGCATCGCTCATATCCCAGTCACTTTCATATTGTCAAAGCCAAGGATAAGACAGAGATAGATCAATGAAAGTAACAAAATTGCTCTTGCCCATACCAGAAGACATAGTGCACTGTAAGCACTAGGTCCTGCCAGCAAAAGCATTAGTTGAATGTACAGAACGTAAATTATGAAATTAATTCATATAATAATATACCGTAAATATACATTATTGCAGAAATGTGGATGAATGTACAGTCATTTACAAAATTGTGAGTGGATTTTTATAGATACTTTGCAAGTCTGTTGCAAAGATTTGAATGTTGAGCTGAAATCCAGTCAATCGCTATTGGCGGCGATGGGATAGGAAAGGGCTAAGAGTGGAAATGAAGCGATCGTGGACTTAATTAAGGTACAGCCCTAGCATTTCCTGGGTGTGAAAATGGGAAACCTCGGAAATTCATCTTAAGGGCTGTCGATAGTAGGGTTCGAACCCACCATCTCCCGAATGCAAGCTGACAGCTGCGTGACCCAAACCACGCATCCACTTGCTCATCTTACAATTTTTCCCTCTGATTAGTGTTAATGCAGATGGTTGCCAAGTTGTACTTCCTATTAATACAATAATAATCGCCACCACCACCTTGATAGCGTAGATTTGGAGCAGGAAGTTCTGGTTGCTGGTGAGTGTCTCAATAATATCAGGTACGCAGATGATATAGTTGTATTTTGCTGGTTTCTTGGAAGGCCAATAACAACCGATCGTTAAGATACCAGACGTAGCCTACTGTTTAAAAGTCACCGGGCGAGTTGGCCGTGCGCGTAGAGGCGCGCGGCTGTGAGCTTGCATCCGGGAGATAGTAGGTTCGAATCCCACTATCGGCAACCCTGAAAATGGTTTTCCGTGGTTTCCCATTTTCACACCAGGCAAATGCTGGGGCTGTACCTTAATTAAGGCCACGGCCGCTTCCTTCCAACTGCTAGGCCTTTCCTATCCCATCGTCGCCATAAGACCTATCTGTATCGGTGCGACGTAAAGCCCCTAGCAAAAAAAAAGAACTGTTTAAAAGTAATAGTGATAAGGGCAATATTTATAGTCCTATTCTGAATACTTAAACGCAGTGAAGATGTTAAGCACCCTCACCGTACTCAGATCGGTTCCCGGTAGGTAATTCAGCACAAGCCAATGCCGCCAAAATGGCTGCAGTGAGGCAGAAAACCTTGTACTGTACGCGTACATTTTAGTGATAGATTTTGTACTCGGTTCCGGTAGTACTGCCAACTGAATGGAAATTAAATCTGAATTGAATCGATAATATGATCGATCGTTATGAATTTTCTTAAAAGGGAGCACTGCCGGTTCCGGTAGTACTGCCAACTGAATGGAAATTAAATCTGAATTGAATCGATAATATGATCGATCGATATGAATTTTCTTAAAAGGGAGCACTGTCGGTTCCGGTAGTACTGCCAACTGAATGGAAATTAAATCTGAATTGAATCGATAATATGATCGATCGATATGAATTTTCTTAAAAGGGAGCACTGTCGGTTCCGGTAGTACTGCCAACTGAATGGAAATTAAATCTGAATTGAATCGATAATATGATCGATCGTTATGAATTTTCTTAAAAGGGAGCACTGTCGGTTCCGGTAGTACTGCCAACTGAATGGAAATTAAATCTGAATTGAATCGATAATATGATCGATCGATATGAATTTTCTACTTTATTATCTTACGCCAACAACTGTGTCACACACTCAATATATAATACTATATAACATTTCCCGATGCGAAACGTGTTCCTAGGATGAATTCTATAGCTTGGCTTTGCTGTGTAAACAACAACAGTACGAGTACTTAAAGTGTACGCCAGATGTCGCACAGCGATGATAAGCGATTCCTTGTTTGTGTATCAAAGGTTGCCAATACGGACCTCGAAGATAACCGAAGTCGACCGATTCAGCGCTAGGGTGTAAATCTATCGCTAATAAGTGCGCAGATAGTACATGTGCAGGGATTCTGCCGGAGAACTGAGCTAATGAGCAACCATCTCCAGCACCGTGTAAGAACGACGAATGCTCAAGCCTTGAGACAGCGTGCACGAGGAGGTCAATCTCAAGAGAAAGGACAGTAAAGCAATGGTTTCAGACCCCACCATTCACTTTGAAAGAGATTCAAATCAGGCTCGGGATGTGGAGCTAGAAATGCAAGCTATTCGTGTTCAGTGCTTCCCTTACCTGTCAGCAAAGTGTAAAATACCTATCGATCGGTGGATTGTCAGAGGAGCAAGAGGCACCCTCCCTAGTCAGACATCGACCTTACTAAAAAATTTGAAAGTTTCATTCTGCGAAATAGAAAAAAATAGTAATACACATACTGAGGGACTCTACATTTCCGTCTATACCTGAGAACGTGATTAAAATTCCTCCCCCACTAAATCTGGAAAAAAGAAGATAATAAAAACATTAACAATTAAATTTCCACTTTTTTATGTTTTTAAACTCCGTTGAAATTGTAACCTGACTGTATTCCGGACCTAAACGGTCGCCCTCATTGAAGGACGGACAATTTATTTCTTTAATAAATATCTTTCCCTAAAAAAATATATGTCAAGGAAATTATTTCTAAATGTTACAGAAATTGAGAAAGTGAACCTACGGGAATGTACGAATTGAATTTGGGACCAATCGGTCGAAATCTGATGCCGAACAGAATAGGGATTAACTATCTTTGTCAAGATTAGTTGTAAGTTACATAACATTCACTTTAAAAACTGGAGAAAAATTAAAAAAACTACCTTAGTCAATATAATTCAATGTCCATTTTCTTTTGTAGCAATTCATCACGATGGACATTTTTATATGAACCAATTTTTCTGTTAATATTTAAATTATTTTCATTTTTAAGTCATATACCTTTTCCATTTTTTAGCATTATTGCTTTAATATGTGGTTGAAGAAGGCCTAAACATTGACCGGAATATGTACCAAAGTTTTTAATCATGAACTTTTATGTGTCTTTAATATATAGATTAGTGAACCCGTGTACTCCGCAGCATTCGATATAGAGAGGACAAATAACTCGTCTTGATATGTTTGTCACAGTCGTATTTAGAGGCACGATGCACAAATTTTTTGCATTAATTTACGTTTGATTTCGGGAAGAAGAAAAAATCGCGATATTTTTTCACTGAGGAATTTCCTAAACTTTTAAAACGTACAGGCATTTCTGTCAAATTGAGAAATCCTTAATCTGACTTCCATTTCTCTTCATGCAGGTGATATTGGAATTCAATTTATCCTTCTTCTTCTTCTTCTTCTTCTCCTCTTTTTCTGTTTACCATCGAGGTTCGGTTTTTCCCTCGGACTCAACGAGGGATCCCACCTCTACCGCCTCAAAGGCAATGTCCTGGAACTTCAGACTCAGGGTCGGGTGTACAACTGGGGAGAATGACCAGTACCTCGCCCAGGCGGCCTCACCTGCTATGTTGAACAGAGGCCTTGCGGGGGATGGGAAAATTGGAAGACATAGACAAGGAAGAGAGAAGGAAGCGGCCGTGGCCGTAAGTTAGGTACCATTCCGGCATTTGCCTGGAGGAGAAGTGGGAAACCACGGAAAACCATTTCCAAGATGGCTGAGGTGGGAATCGAACACAGCTCTACTCAGTTGACCTCCCGAGGCTGAGAGGACCCCGTTCCAGCCCTCGTACCACTTTTCAAATTTCGTGGCAGAGCCGGGAATCGAACCAGGGCCTCCGGGGGTGGCAGCTAATCACACTAACCACACATCAATTCCATTTCAAGCTCATTATTTTCCATGAATTTCGCGGCAGTCTCACACTTAAGTTTATCGCAAAATAAGTCAGTAACGCTTTACAGTAGCCTATACTGGACTTTTCGCTTCAATTCGCTGTAATTCGCAACAAAAAGAAAAATCAATATTTTCCTTAACCAGAACCATATTAAGCTACTCCTAAAGATATCTCAGAATTGCTTCAAATTATTTTTGTCGCGTTTATCGTTAATACAAAAAGATATTGCCTATAGTCATATTGTTTTGCCGTCCGACTCGTTGGCTGAACGGCCAGCGTACTGGCCTTCGGTTCAGAGGGTCCCGGGTTCAATTTCCGGCCGGGCCGGGGCTGGGCGTTTGTGCTGTCCCCTACGTCCCTGCAACTCACACACCGCACATAAAACTATCCTCCACCACAATAACACGCAGTGACCAACACATGGCAGATGCCCTCATCGGAGGGTCTGCCTTACAAGGGCTGCACTCGGCTAGAAATAGCCACACAAAATTATTATTATTATTATTATTATTATTATTATTATTATTATTATTATTATTATTATTATTATTATTATTATATTGCTCTGCCTGCACTGTTCAATAGTTTTGTGAACATTTAATTCCGATACATAATAACTGATTCATTGGTAACTTCATTGCATACAGTAGGCCTATTCATTGTGCTTCGACGACTCGAACGTTTGTAGAAGTTAACATTTTCAAACGATCTTGTCCGAGATATTGCAACATACAATTGACCGTGACTGAATATTGATTCGGGTTATTATATATATTTAAGTTTATCCCTGCGCTTTATTAATGGTCATACATAAGACTAGTCGATTTGATACCTTCCTGTCTGTGCATACGTCACTGTTTTTCTTGTTGTTGTTTGAGTCATCAGTCCATATAGTGGTTTGATGCAGCGCTCCATGTCACCGTATCCTGTGCTAATCTTTTCATTTCTACCTAACTGCTACATCCTACATCTGCTCTAATCTGCTTGTCGTATTCATACCTTGGCCTGTCCACACGCTTCTTACCGCCTACACTTCCTTCAAAAACCAACTGCACAAGTCCTGGGAGTCTTAAAATATGTCCTATCATTCTATCTTTTATTCCCGTCAAATTTAGCCAAATCGATCTCCTCTCACCAATTTGATTCAGTATCTCTTCATTCGTGATTCGATCTATCCATCTCACCTTCAGCATTCTTCTGTAACACCACATTTCAAAAGCTTCTGTTCACCTATTTTTTGAGCTAGTTATTGCCCTTGTTTCACTTCCATACAGTGTCAAACTACACACGAAAGTCTTCAAAAACGTCTTTATAATTCCTATATCAATGTTTGAATTGAGCACATTTCTTTTCTTAAGGAAAGGCGTTCTTTGCTTGTGCTAGTTCGCATTTTATGTCCTTCTTACTTCTACCATCATTATTTATTCTACTAACTAAGTAACAATATTCATCTACTTCCTTTAAGACTTCATTTCCTAATCTAATATTTCCTGCATCACCTAACTTCGTTCGACTGCACTCCATTACTTTTGTTTTGAACTTATTTATTTTCATCTTGTACTCCTTACTCAAGGCTCTGTCCATACCTTTCAGCAATTTCTCCAGATCTTCTACAGTCTCAAATAAAATAACAATATCATCAGCAAATCACAGTGTTTTGATTTCCTCTCCTTGCGTTGTGATTCCCTTCCAAAATTCCTCTTTGATTTCCTTTACTGCCTGTTCTATATAAACATTGAAAAGTAGGGGAACAAACTGCATCCTTGCCTCACTCCTTGCTGGATTGATGCTTCTTGATACCTTCCCATCTATGCGTGCGGTGACTGTTTTCTCTTATCAGCATGTAAGTTATTAGGAACGTTCTGCCATCTGTTGAGTATATTTCGAAGCTGGGGAAGGTCAGAGATTCAAAGAGTATCTAACAAAGAACAGTATTCCTCAGCGATCACAGGAAGTGTATACTCTCTGGCTTGAAAGTAAGTCAAGCCGGACGAACTGGACAAAGCTGTTTTCAGTAAACATTTTTATTTTAATTTTATTTATTTTTATTTCATTTTACTTTTGTTTTTTTATATATTCAAATCAAATCAAATCAAATCAAATCAAATCAAATCAAATCAAATCAAATCAAATCAAATCAAATCAAATCAAATCAAATCAAATCAAATCAAATCAAATCAAATCAAATCAAATCAAATCAAATCAAATCAAATCAAATCAAATCAAATCAAATCAAATCAAATCAAATCCCAATCTCTTTATTTGCAAATGAGGTGTCTACCTCGGTGGCAAATGGTACACTAAAATACATAATTGTCAAGCACTAAATTTTAAAGTAACAAGAGAAGAAGAAGAAGAAATTTTTTCTAGAATACAATAATATACAATTTACGCTAACAATTTTTTCTATTAAACAAACAGATCATCCTTAATAAATTTATATTGTTTACAAAATTCTACTTATATTATCTCCTATACTTACAATCATAGTCAACTCATATACAGTATGTGGAATACTTCAAATAATACTATGCAACTGGTATAAGATTAAAATTTACATTGCATTTATTTACCTTTTTTTTTACCCATTTTGGAACTTAAGTAGCATAACGACCTGCTGCGTCTTAACCAGAGCCCCTTTTGCCACCACTTTTCAGAGTTTCTGAAGCGCCATCACAGCTACCGTAGCGGTACCAGGGCCCTCGAAGTCCCCACTGTACTTCACCCCTACTTTGGCTGTCCAGACTCCATGGACCAGGGGATGGAATTAATTTTTTCACACACATTTTTTATTTACAATAGTCTGCACTGGTCGAATGCCCTCTAACATTTCATTCATTTTCCCTGTTGCCGTTTATTCTCTTCTTCAATATCTGTACAGATTTTGGAAAAGGATCAAACATTACCCCTGGTAAACTGTTCCATTCCTTCACGCCCTTCCCGATGAATGAAAATTTACCCCAATCGCTTCTGCTAAAATTCCTTCTAATTTTATACTTGTGGTCAGTTCTGCTGATATAATTATTTTCCAACTGAAGCCTCTCACGGATTTCACGGTGGCCACTTTGCCTTTTCTATGGGATGATAAACGCTGCATGCTTGAATGGGTACATAATATACAGAGAGAACGTTCTTGCACAACACCAAGAAGTAAAATCTAGGGAAGATTTTCTTTTCACATTGGGTGAAGAACTGATGAAACCTTGGATGATACACAGACTTCAAACCTCCACCCTTCTGAGAGGTATTCGCGTGGCCATTGTGGAACAACTGGGACTTGAGATGCCCACTCAGCCGTCAACCTCCAATCGATCGTTCGGAAGGTGCTCCATCTGTCCACGATCCAAGGACACCAAGACCACTGTGGTGTGCTCAGAATGGAAGACATATGTATGTAAACATTATAGCTTTGTGTTTTGTCGTGAATGTGAGAAGTGAAAACTGTGATAATGATCAAAGGAAGAATATCTATAAAGGCATTGAACTATTGCTAATATTTTTGTTTTCTCTTATATTCGCACAGTTATTTTCATTTTATAGCCTCGATAGTTAAGGTATTCTGTGCTACAGGGTTGATTTTACTCATTTATACTTGCAGTTATGAGTAAGATATAATTTTAACGGAAGAGAGTTGTGTTTCTGTCCTGGGGTATTCAGTGCCCCAGGATACCGTTACTGTTTCTAGTGATTAAGGGTACTGTTCCAGGGTTAAGTTATATAAAGATGTATAAAAATTTTAGTATATGTTTATTATTTTTTATTTAATTGTATTTTAATGTAATTTTAATTCATAGATTGAATTGTAATGATGTCCGACTCAATGGCTGAATGGCACTATTGAGCCGTTCGGTTCGGAGGGTCCGGGGTTCGATTCCCGGCCGGGCCGGGGATTTTAATCGCGTGTGATTAATTTTTCTGGCTCGGGAACTGGGTGTTTGTGTTTGTCACAAAACTTTCATCTTCATATTCAGACAACGCATTACACTACCAACCACCACAGGAACACGCAATAGTGATTACATCCCTCCCTATATAGTTGGCGTCAGGAAGGGCATCCGGCCGTAAAACAATGCGAAATCCACATGTGAGACAGACACAATTCGCACCCGCAATCCCGCAGATATGGGAAAAGCGGTAGTAGAAGAAGAAGAAGATGCTCTAATATCTCAAGTCGGAAGGAAACTAAATGTGAAGGCGTACGATAAAAAAAAAGCTCCTAAAATTTATCAACAATAACATTATATTGACCATTGTTGTAATGTGATTTGTCTCTTCTGTTGCCACTCATCTTCGATAGTAAAAAAAAAATAATAACCTGCCTGAATATTGACGGAAAGTAAATGGGCACTGTAGCTAGTACTTGAATAAGTGGGGCACACTATGGGACATCTTCAGAGGTTTGGATTCCTTCACTTAATTCTTGAAGGGAAAATAACTGGCAGTCTGAGCGTTGGAGACCTGGGAGAATCACTTGGCTAAAAAGTCTGGGGAGAAGGACAAGCAGAAGAATACTCACTCCACGTTCTTTCGAGATCCAAGCTATTAATGGTTCCATCCAATACAGCGCCATTTCATGAATGAATGAAAAAAATGTGAGTACGGAGTAAAGTCATTAAGTTAATCGTCTTGATTAACTTTGAGCTCAATATAAATCAACTTTACAACCACATAAAGCTGTGGCAGGTCATGAATAGGAATTGCCATGCAACATTTAGGCACAACAAAAAACGAAGGGAAAAAACGATCAAGTTATTAAAACAGGAACCCATAATTAAATTTCAATTTCTTTGAAATTAATTATTGTTATCGGGATGGAGTAATTTTTGGTCCGTAAATGTGTATGTATTTTTTATAAACCTGTGATATCATAGCACATCTAATCTTGGGTGGTAAAAGATTAGACATTGTTTATAGAGAGAGTGGAAGGCGCGAAAGGGTGGAGGGAGGTGGGGGGTAGGGGAGGTGAATGTGTGGGGGACGTAAGGAAGGAATTGAATAGCAGAGAAAAGTGGGGGTGTGTATGTGTGGAGGTGCGGATGAAAAAGCAATGAAGCGAAAGGGTAAGCCTATACGTATGAGCGTATAAGACAGAGAAAGAGAACCAGATTTTTTTGTAACAAAAAGAAATGAACACACATGCACACTTTGTGGGATGAGAATTATTTTTCCTTCCTTTTTTTCTTTCTTTTCTTCTGTCGAGAGCTTGGTTAACCAACCAACCAAGTGCGACCCACAGCCTGCTCGATCCTGCCCACCTCGCCGGCAGGAGGCGGGGCTAACCACTTCCTACAAGCTTTTGTTTTTACCTTTCCTTTTTTTCACTCATTTTTGTTTTGTTTCATTAAACAAATGCTACGCGCTCTGCGCCACACACATACACATGAGTAGCTGGTGCGTACATTATTATACACCAACACATTCATATGCTCACGCAAATAATAAATACGTACAAGATGAAACTCTTATTGTACGATAGACTCTTACATCAATTACTGTACGTGTTTACATTAATAATTTGTTATGTTATGCTCCCTGGTAGGCATAAAACAGTAGTGGTATTTCATTATCTAAATCTAATAACTGTCGAGCATTCCTGACAGGGGAAATAAAAGATGACAGTGAGGAATACAATATCCATAAATTGTCACATGAGTTGTCCACCAGCTCATTTACAGTCGTTTACAAGGCTCGAGCCATTCAGTGCCGATAGTTCAGTGCCTAAAGGCTAATTTAGTTTACTGGAATCAAGTAAATGAAGCCTCTAAACTTGACGTTATTAACTGTGATTACATAAGGAAAGTGTGCGTGGAAGTTTTGTTGGTGTTCCGTTGTTTTATATTAGAGTCAATCTGGGCATCAAATTATTATTAACCCTGGAACTGTACATAGGAGCACTGGAGTTTCCCAGGGAATTTTTAGTTCGCAGTAATTTGGTGTACGCAGCCCCTATAGTCTCCTATCTCCATGAGTAATTCAGCTCGTGTACAAATTCTAACGGGTGAAAAATGCTTGTTACATCAAAACATATGTTTGGGGCATACAGTTCCCCTGCATACGGTTAATGAAACTTCATTTCTTTGTAAGCAGTTTTTTAAATACTTTTTTAACATGTACCTTTGTAATTTGTGTTAGGAGAGTTTGAAATCGCTTGCCTTGAAAGATGAACAGATTTCACCAGAATCATATGTCTGAGACCGATATCTTTGATGATTTCGTCGATGATCTAGACGACGATGGAAATAAACATTGTTAAAGAAGATGGTGTGATAGAATAATTCTTTGCTACATTATATTGCAGGAGTGTGTAAATAATACAAACATACATTCCTAGAGTGCGGTACGGTAAGGTTTATTTTCCTTTACACGCAAGCATAGGAAAATGAATACAACGAATATTGTTTTGATGGACTAAATATCCATATATGGCTGGGAAACGTAGCCGGTCTTAAGGAAAATAATGGATAGGAAGAGCATTGTGAGATATAACCTTTTGCCCGAATAGCGACGAATTATTGTATTCTTACTCCGGGAGGAAGAAGAATACATATCGAAAGAAAGACAAGAGAAAATTTTGGATTACGGAACGGATTAGCAGGCGAGACATGCGTTGAGTTTGAAAGTTCTATTGATTTAATTGGCTGCTGACGATCTCCTTTCGTATAGGAACCATTTGAGATTGTCTTTCGAGATATTTATCTAGCTACTGGCAATGATTGGACCCTGCCATTCAGAAGAAATATACCATGGCAAATTGCAAAATCTCCCAGAATGAAGTTGACAGTAATAGTTATCTGCCAAGTGACAGGAGTTTAAATAATTGCTGTATGTATACACAATTACTTTCAACGTCTACATGAACGAAGTCTGGGTTTTTCGGATCGAGGAAAATTCCTTCAGATCTAACATCCACTTCCATCCATTCATATAGTCACTATGTCATAAATTCCACAAAAAGTCATATTTCTTGTAAATTTCTTAAGAACGTCATAATGTCATTTGAATTCCTCTTGTTAATTGTTTAAGGTTACACCTTAAAGCCTTTTGCCGAGGTCAGGTGAGGTGAAGGGCAGGACTGGAGTCAATTTAATCACGTGACAAGAAAGTAGACAAAAGCAGATGCCTCGTTTTGAATGTAACAACTTGAGTGTTCTATGTAAATTAGTCTTGTATCGACTACGAACGTCCGGATCGATAACATTTCTGTATTCAATTTTACATCTATTATATGCGTGTAAATTGGGTTTGAGTGGAAACTCAAAATTAAAATTCTCAACCATCAGGTGGGTTTTCTCTTTCACATGTTACCGGTATTGTAGAAAGAAATTCTAATACACGGTGTTTCAAGTGAGGGAATACAAATGCTGTCTAACAACCACCAACTAATTTTTAGCACAGAGTCCACTATGGGCTGCATAATGGTGTCCGGGATTTTTGACATAAATATGTCTTATTGCTGGGGGTCATCCGAAAATTTGTGTAACGGAACGTAACAAAATGTGTGACGGAAGAGTAACTATAGCAACCGTGCAGGCTGTGATGTAAGGTGTGGATGAATGTACAGACAATGTAACCACAGCAACCGTGGAGGCAGTGATGTAAGGTATGGATGAATGTTCAGACAATGTAACCATAGCAACCGTGCAGGCGGTGATGTAAGGTATGGATGAATGTTCAGACAATGTAACCATAGCAACCGTGCAGGCGGTGATGTAAGGTATGGATGAATGTTCAGACAATGTAACCACAGCAACCGTGCAGGCGGTGATGTAAGGTATGAAGGAATGTTCAGACAATGTAACCTAGCAACCGTGCAGGCGGTGATGTAAGGTATGGATGAATGTTCAGACAATGTAACCACAGCAACCGTGCAGGCGGTGATGTAAGGTATGAAGGAATGTTCAGACAATGTAACCTAGCAACCGTGCAGGCGGTGATGTAAGGTATGGATGAATGTTCAGACAATGTAACCACAGCAACCGTGCAGGCGGTGATGTAAGGTATGAAGGAATGTTCAGACAATGTAACCTAGTAACCGTGCAGGCGGTGATGTAAGGTATGAATGAATGTTCAGACAATGTAACCTAGCAACCGTACAGGGATGGCCATGATGGGGAGACATATTTATGATCATTTGATTTTCGCAAAGGGGAAATTGATTTCCTTGTTATTCTTAGGATGTTCAACGTCTCCTTCGGAATTGTCCCTCTAGCGCCAATCGTAAGCTAAATGATTTCCCAATTTTTAATCTCATACTTATTTACGAGTTTATTTTTGGGCTTGTTTTTTTACACACACTTATCGAGGCTGCTGTTCATTTTCTTCGAATTTTATACTGTAGTGCGATCAGTCCTTTTGCTCGATCAATCACAACAGCGTCAGCTCGTCTTGTGGATCCATTTGTGGAAAGATATCCTACTTCTTCATAGACCTCCAAGTGGTGTTGTTTACGGAGGCTTCCAGAAATCAGTGTACGAACTTCATTATGTCGATAACATCCCCAGTATGGCAAACTAGGGAATCTGTACTTCTGAAGTTTTGGTCTAGATTCTATTGTTTACATAATGTCTAACCTCTGACAAAGTCTCACATCTCCAGCTCGTTCTGTATGGCTATCGCATAAAACCAACCATTAAATATAAAAATTGATATGGCACGAGTAATCACAACTTCTTTCAGCTTTCCTAATTTTTGACAGTTTGCATATTCGTTAATTTGCTAGAGGGAACGGATTGATTCCTTTACGACACAACCCTAATGCATGAGATAAGGTTTGGAACTCCCCCGCCTCTTCTGCAACGGGATCCAGGAAGAGATCGAACTGGAATGACAATACAGTTCATCTTAATTCTTTCTGACCATTATCCACAT
Source organism: Anabrus simplex (assembly GCF_040414725.1). Classification (NCBI taxonomy): domain Eukaryota; kingdom Metazoa; phylum Arthropoda; class Insecta; order Orthoptera; family Tettigoniidae; genus Anabrus; species Anabrus simplex. Next base: position 143,936,438 of record NC_090279.1, on the reverse strand, counting down.
GATATGACTCTCGTATTACTGATCCAAGCATTAGTGGGAAAATAATATTAGTGAATATTTAAGGATTAAAGACAGTTGATTATTCATACACAAAATCATCACCCGTAAAGTTAAATTATGAAACGAATTTGTTATGTGTTTTTGTAAATTATTAGTACAGAAAATGTTACATAATACAATTAACTATAACTTGTCCGACTCGTTGGCTGAATGGTCAGCGTACTGGCCTTCGGTTCAGAGGGTCCCGGGTTCGATTCCCGGCCGGGTCGGGGATTTTAACCTTAATTGGTTAATTCCAGTGGCCCGGGAGCTGGGTGTTTGTGCTGTCCCCAACATCCCTGCAACTCACACACCACACACAACACTATCCTCCACCACAATAACACGCAGTTACCTACACATGGCAGATGCCGCCCACCCTCATCGGAGGGTCTGCCTTACAAGGGCTGCACTCGGCTAGTAATAGCCACACGAAATTATTATTATTAACTGTAACTTGGATATCCCCTGAAAATGGTTTTCCGTGGTTTCCCATTTTCACACCAGGCAAATGCTGGGGCTGTACCTTAATTAAGGCCACGGCCGATTCCTTCCCACTCCTAGCCCTATCCTGTCCCATCGTCGCCATAAGACCTATCTGAGTCGGCGCGACGTAAAGCAACTAGCAAAAAAAAAAACTTGGATATCTAATTAGAAAATCTTCTAAAATCCATGTGTGAACAGCGTAGAAATAGTACGCATGTGTTAACATTCCCACTAGTAGGCTAGAATTGAATGTTTTACATAATTATATAAAATAACTCCAATTTTTATTATTAAACGACCTTTCGGCCTTTTTTTATCTCTGCCTGTTTTGAGAACACATGAAAAAATAATCGACAATTTTAATAGACTTATTATTTTTAGTTACTCACTCTGTCCCAAACAGTGGGACTGCCCAAGGACACAGTATTATGATAGAATTCTTAATTATGTTTTTTACATATTTTATTTAATGGCATGTGTTATAGCCTATCCGTCACGACGTAATCTATACTCGAAAATAATTTTGTAGAAAAGCTACTGAATAGTTAATTATATTAGTTCATATTTTAAATTTAGAAGGGTTATTTTCATTTCGTTTTAAAAGTAATTATGAGGCTGAATCTTCACGGATACACTTATACAGAGACAGCTATTCTATTTTCGTCGCAAATTTCATACCCTATAGAAACACAAGATGAGAGTTAAATTCATACAAATCTCCTTGGTTTATTTGTATACAATCATAATATTATTATGGAATAATACATGATTAGGATAATGTTGAACTAACTAAAGTTCTAAAATTGAAGAAACTAGTAAAGTAATTCTGTTTAACAGGGTTTAAAATTATAATTTGAAATATGTAAAAACTTTTTAACAACTTAGTTCTGATGTGGTAGTGGTGATTATTTTTCATTTATTATTTATTTATATTACTTAGTAACCATTTAATTTCGCTTAAAACTAAATAAATTAATGTTAAACTATTATTCCTTTATAGAACATCAATAATAAATTATAATTTTTGGTGAAATTTGTGTCCTACAAAATTTTGCGCTCTGTGTCTGGGTTCTGCGCTCTCGTTTATTGATCCCATAGCCTACTGGTTATCTTTCAGTTTCCAGAACAGGCAATACTCTTGATACCAATAAAAGTATAAATTAATTATTTTAAAATTTTCTTTGCAAATTATGCTGTAGGTATCATTTTTAATTTAATAATAATACATTGGAACCTCAGCATCTCGAATCACCTCGGGAGATAAATTTTATTTCGAGTTATCGACATTTTGAGATATAGAGAATATCGTTTTTGAGTATGTATAGCACATAATTGAATCTTATGTATCTGCGGGCTTACACTGGATACATTATTTTTAACGGTATTTAAAAATATACAAACTCTATTTTACTGCGTCACTTTAATTATAATCCTTATTGCAGTAACTTGTTAGAAGGCAGGATACAGTACATACAGTAGTGAAACAAGAAGCTTATCTCAATTAACACCTTTGGAAACAATCTCTTATAGTCTCTTCCGTTTCTTACGGTTAACCTTTCCTCCCTTCACGTTGAAACTTCTCGTCACTACAACGAAGTCCGGCTCCATGGCTAAATGGTTAGCGTGCTGGCCTTTGGTCACAGGGGTCCCGGGTTCGATTCCCGGCAGGGTCGGGAATTTTAACCGTCATTGGTTAAGTTTGCCGGCACGGGGACTGGGTGTATGTGTTGTCTTCATCATCATTTTATCCTCATCATGACGCGCAGGTCGCCTACGACAGTCGAACAAAAAAGACCTGCACCTGGCGAGCCGAACATATCCTCGGACACTCCCGACACTAAAAGCCATATGCCATTTCATTTACTACAACGAATAGATTTGTAAATGGAGCTTGTCATCCGCGACTTCGGGGGTTGCTTTTTTACGTGACCGGTAATGAATTCACAACCGAGAAACAGCGAGGCTTCGCCGATTTTCCGATCATTAGAAGTTCTGGATTTTCGATTCCCGTCAACTTAGCTCCCAGCATCACTGTAAACCATTCTTTACTTGTTAACTGTTCCTCACAAACCACAAATACCGTACTACACAGTTAATGTTGCGCAAAATTCGAATTACACAGTATTTTGTGCTTCAAGGGAGGAAATGTTTGCTTCGAGAAATCGAGAAATTCGTGTAACCAAATTCCAAGTAATAGAGGAATAAATACACGTGCACAATAGGAAAAACGGCCGGGAAATTTAAGTTACTTCGAGATGCTGAAATTCGAGTAACGGAGATTCGAGATATCGAGGTTCGACTGTGACAACAACAACAACAACAATAATAATAATAATAATAATAATAATAATAATAATAATAATAATAATAATAATAATAATAATAGTAATCGTATGGCCTCAGTTACCGTGCACAGACATTTTAATTTCGCGCCATCTGGCTTTCTGCTCGTCAATTTCGACGTTCCGTTTTACTCTAGGCCTACTAGACGGCAGACCGAGTAAACCGAAACTCTCTTGGTTGTCTGTGGCTGAGTTTTAATGAATGTTGTCGGGTAAACACCAAATGTGTCACCAGAGATCTTGTACATGCCGACATCGTACGACACGGAGTGTCCAATGGATGCTTTTTTTTTTTCTTTTTTTCAAAAATCCAACTACCTCTGCCGGGTGTAAACTTGCTACCTTAGGATCCGGAGATCGACACTCTATCACTGATCCACAGAGGCAGTTTTTAATTTGATGAAAATAATAATCTCCCATATTTCTAATGACGTTTGTAAGTATCCAAGTATGTCTCTTACTACGTTCCACTCTGTCACTGTGATATTCATATGCTATCACTTCTATTTTCACGCATGAAGAAATTTGATTTAAATTTTGCATGATTATATCCTTTATTTATGTAACATTTCACTCAAATAGATGTATTAAAAAGTGACTATACATGATGTCATCTTGCGGGATCTGGTTTCAGCAGAAGTTCCTTCAATACGAGAACCCACTGGCTGCTGCCGTTCAGACGGTAAAAAGCCAGACGGAATGACACTTGTTCCATGGAGGAGGGGGTAGATTCTCGTGTGGAATTTTACCTGTGCCTACTGCTGACTCATTAGCCCAGTCCAATCTTCCCCTTTCGTCAATGAGTGCCGGAGGTGCAGCCGAGAATAGGGAAAATGCTAAAATAAGAAAATACAGCGACTTGTTGGACAAATTTTTCTTTGAATCGAGTTATACCTAGGGCAGTGATGGCCTCAATTTTATCAAAGACGTTGGTCAACTGATTGCTCGGATTTCCAGTGACAACCTGAAACTGCTTTTCTTAGTCGGTACATCAGTATAGCTCTAATGCGTGGGAATATCGCACCCATTCTCGGGACACAACCACCTAGTGAAGAGCTCCATGGAGTTTTTCTTCTTTAACCCTGGAGTGGTCGCTTGGGTTTTGTCAATGTTAATGGTCGCACCGGGTCTCTCAGACCAATTTTTTCTCAGTGTTTTTACTATTAGATGTTTATACTTTATTTCCAATTACAGTATTATAGGACATTATTTAGTTTATTTTAATGCAGTTTACATGATAAGAATATTTAACTGTCCTGTTTCTTAACCAAAAATGTATCTTTATAATTACACTGAAAAACGGATTGTTTTCTGTTAACTTGTGAAAGGTAAAACATGGTAAGAGTAAAATATAATTTTAATATTATTTTTTTACTTTTTCCTGCATTTACATGCACAAAGCAACACTTTCATATATTTTCTCCAAAGTCTTAATAAAACATATTTTTGAGAATTTCACACTTGAACTATTGGTACAAATATATGGATTTTTTAGGTGTGTGTAAATTATGTGTCATAATTCATAAAATCAAAATCAAATTAGTTTTAGAAACACACCCAAGTACAGTAAAACATCACTTTAATCAATTTCTATGCACATTCTGCAGCCTACTTTTGCATGTTCTCCGCAAATGAAATTTTGGCACTTGGGACAAATGAAGGATGTCTTCCTGTCTTTGTTTGTTGTGCAGAAATGACATCCCTTTCTTTTCATGGGAACTTCTGTGGCTGGTGCTAGCATAGGGTAGTTATACCCAAAATTACCTTCATCCATTGTTACACAGAAGAAAAAGTGTACTAAACTAACAATGCGAAATTTGACAACAAAGACTAGCGTTAACAGTCGCACCGGGTCTGCGAGACCCTGAACAGCCTGTATGCTCAAAGTTTCCTAGGCAACTGAGAGCGGGCCCTGACCGGGTCGGGAGCCAAGAAGCTACCAGGGAGGCGAAAGCGTTCGATGCATTCCAACAACAGGAAAACCAATAAGCATGTCCGCCCGGGTCTCGTAGACCCATCGCGACCACTCCAGGGTTAAGATATGACTTTGTATTTTAATAATAAAATCTCAGAAGATATCCCATGAAGAAAACCATATTTTTTGTATGAATAACTCATACATTTCTCTCTGTTATTTTGCTATAAGTCGCACCGACAGAGACAGATCCTATGCGACGATGGGATGCGACAAGGCTAGGGGTGAGAATGAAGTGGCCTTAATTAAAGTACAGCCCCATCAGAGAAATTGGGAAACCACAGAAAATCATCTTCAGGACTGTCGACACTAGAATTCGAAACCACTTTCACCCTAATGCCATCTAACAGCAACACGACCCGAAACATGTAGTCAACTCGCTCAGTGTTTAAATATTCAAGAGCAGCAGTCTCAAACTCAAACCCTTTAATGGGCCATTTCTAAATTCAAGAAAGTAGTAAGAATGATTGCTGGTACAAACATGTGGGAACAATGGCAGGAGGGTACTCGAAATGAGGAGATAAAGGCTAATTTAGGAATGAACTCGATGGATGAAGCTGTACGCATAAATCGGCTTCGGCGGTGGGATCATGTGAGGCGAATGGAGGATAGGTTACCTAGGAGAATAATGGACTCTGCTATGGAGGGTAAGAGAAGTAGAGGTAGACCAAGACGACGATGGTTAGACTCGGTTTCTAACGATTTAAAGATAAGATGTATAGAACTAAATGAGGCCACAACACTAGTTGCAAATCGAGGATTGTGGCGACGTTTAGTAAATTCACAGAGGCTTGCAGAGTGAACGCTGAAAGGCATAACAGTCTATAATGATAATGTATGTTTGTATGTTCTAAATTCAAAGGATATCGGGGGACCGCATGAATAATTCATTAAAGGTTTAAGGAAAAATGACAACTTTCACGAGGTACGAACCTTAATCAGACGTTCATTTGCCAAAGTACTGAATATAGGCTAGGTATTTAATTTATAGGTAGGAAAACATTGGTTATTAACTATCTAAATTTGGTATTACAGAAATTGGAAAGAGCCTCCGTGGCTCAGACGGCAACGCGTCGACCTCTCACCGCTGGATACCGTGGTTCAAATCCCGGTCACTCCATGTGAGATTTGTGCTGGACAATGCGGAGGCGGGACAGGTTTTTCTCCGGGTATTCCGGTTTTCCATGTCATCTTTCATTCCAGCAACACTCTCCATTATCATTTCATAGTCCGACTCGTTGGCTGAATAGTCAGCGTACTGGTCTTCGGTTCAGAGAGTCCCAGGTTCGATTCCCGGCCAGATCGGTGATTTTAACCTTAATTGGTTAATTCCAATGGCCCGGGGGCTGGGTGTTTGTGCTGTCCCCAACATCCCTGCAACTCACACACCACATATAACACTATCCTCTACCGCAGTAACACGCAGTTACCTACAAATGGCAGATGCCGCTCACCCTCATCGGAGGGTCTGCCTTACAAGGGCTGCACTCGGCTAGAAATAGCCACACGAAATTATTATCATTTCATAGCATTTATCACTCATTAATATCACCTTTGGAGTGGCGACCCCATTGTAGCAATAGCCTATATGGTTCATTCATTACATCCCTGACCCGGTCAAAGACTGGAAAACAGGTTGTAGGTTTTCATTTTCAAAAATTGGAAATATGGTGAATGAAACAGTGACATTGTAATTACTTAGAAAGTGTTAGTTTTCCTGATACGGAACTTGGGTACACTGTTATTTTTTATTTTTTAGATGTTTACGGCCATTAGAGACCACACTAAGCACCATTTACACATTTTTTGAAGTTTTCTTTGCAGCCCAGTATGGTTGCATTCTCCCTTTGGCAACCTGTCTCCTTTCTGCTGTCCACCCGCTGTTCTTCTTGAAAGCCCGTGAAGTTACTGATCTGGTGTCGGTCCTTGGTTCTGGTAACAATGCTTCACGATATAAACCCATTTTTTTCAGATCCTTTCTGACCTCTCTGAACCGCTTATTACATCAACAAGTATTTTCTTAGCCAACCGTTCGTCGCTTCTTTATGCATTCCATCAGTCATTCGGTTTTCTGATAATGTTCCTATCCTCCTCGCAACCTGTATTGTCCAGCCACGATCTTTGGGACCAATATCTTTCGAAAGATCTTCCTCTCAAATTTGTCAGCTTCTCTCAGACCAGCCTTTCCAGTAACTCGGAGGCATTCACTACCATAGAAACATTCGGGTTTAATCACGTGTTGTAATGTCTGAGTTTAGCTTGCATTGGAATTGCCTATTTCTTGTAGGCCTACAGGTCGTGTGTTCTGCAAAACGCTTCGGCCATCCTATCTCGTCTACTGTTCTTAGCTTCTCCTTCATTACATCCTACTTTAGATCACTTTTATTATTATTTATTTTTCACACTTTCGTGGTAATGATATCCAAGCCATGGTACAGATTTTAGGAAAACAAACGACAATAAAATTTAATTTAAACTAAATTTTTACGCAGAATTTGAACTAATAAATTTCCGAACAATTCCAGTCGTGGCAATGACCACCGTCTTCTGCATGGTCTTGTAGATGTTGGTGTTGACATCCAGCTTCTTCAGTCGTTCCACCAGAGTTTTAGGTATAACAGCTGTACTCGAAAGGATGATTGGTACAATTTATTATCACCTCTTCACAGTGGCATAGTCTTTGAATATGCTCCATAAGTGGTGTACCCTATACTTGTCATGGAGGTCCCCGGTGTTTGGGACAGTTATGTCGATTATTATTATTATTATTATTATTATTATTATTATTATTATTATTATTATTATTATTATTATTATTATTATTATTATTATTATTATTATTATTATTATGAGCCTCCGTGGCAGAGGTGGCAGTGCCAGCCTCTCACCGCCGAGTTCCGTGGTACAAATCCCGGTTACTCCATATCAGATTTGTGCTGGGCAAGGCGGATGAGGGACAGGTTTTCTCCGGGTACTCCGGTTTTCCCTGTCATAATTCATTCCAGCAACACTCTCCAATATAATTTCATCTGCCATTCATTAGTAATTGCTTAGAGGGGTGCGACAGGCTTCGGCAGCCGGCACAATTCCTATCCCCGCCGCTGGATGGGGGCTTCATTCATTCCATTCCTGACCCGGTCCAATAACTGGAAACAGGGTATAGATTTTCATTTTATTATTATTATTATTATTATTATTACTTGCGCATGGACCCCGTTGGATCACGCAGTGTTTTTATGATTCGCCTTTCTGGTCTTCCGTATGGCTTTCGTTTTTCTCAGTGGTCTCTCTTCCTTTCTTCAGTCTACTTGGTTCCTGGTCTCCTTAGAACTTCATTCTCTGGCTGTAGTACCGTACCCATCTTTTTACTGTTTTACGTAACAGATTTCTGTTTAATATTTCTGATATATCTATCTGGGCTTTTTCCAGCTCCTTTTGACTTCTTGGATCTATGGTAGACTTCAATTTTCTGTTGTATGTCATGATCTTGTGTTGTTGGGAGTCTCTTTGAACTTGTCCATAAAATTTCAATCATCGTTTTCTAATACCTGCTGCAAGGTTGGAGAGTTTCTCTGTTGCTTTACAGGATTTCAGTCTGTATCCGTCTTCAGTTTTTTTCTGGACCAAAAATTTTCCTCACGATCTTTCATTCTTCCTTCAGAATGTTCTCCAGATCCCATTTTCTATTGAATAACACCGTTTTGCTCGCAAATAGAACGTCAGGTTTGACCACAGTATTGTAGTGCCTGCTCTTTGTGTTTGTGGACATGCTGTTTTGTTGTAAATGTTGTTTGTTCTCCAGTACGCTCTCTTGAGTTTCTGTAGGCGAACCTTCAGTGCTTCCTTTTCTAACCTTGTTGGTTCTTCAATTTTACCAAAGTATTTGAAGTGTGTTGGGCACACTTCTGAGATACCAGATAATTGTTATTAGGACATATTTCTTTCGAAAATAAGTGTTCATTTCAAGAAATTTCACTTGATTCATTCTCGAAAATAATAAATCGTTCACATGAATATATTGTTCAGAACACAGTCAGAGCTCATGTGGCACTGGAAGTGGATGTTCTGATTTATTTCCTTCGAAACAAATTGATAGATTTCCATAAGGCTTAATTTGTAGAATAGTTTCTTTAGCAAAGAAACACATTGAAAGCTTATTAATTCTGGCCTAAATTCTTCAACACTGCAGAAAAATGTTTACACGAATATACTTTTTAAATATTTCCCATGCCCTTCACGCCTTCAAATCGCCGGTTTAACTTCTCCTTTAACATAATAATGTTTGTGCAAATGTCACAGCTACGTGATAGGAAACAAGAAGCAGTCAATCTATTGAATGTGCTTAATTTGTTTGGCATTAGTGTGGAACTTTAAAAACAACATGTTTTGATTCTTTCTGATTAGTTATTGTTCAATTACTAATTTCTTGTTTGCCAATTTAAAAGTATGAATACTATTTTAAGTTCAAAAACTGCAAAAAAACTCAGTGTCATATTATATTTAGTTCACGAACTTCAGGCAACAGGTAGTTGCAAAGATGGTTTTGATTGTGTTTTTTTTCCTTTCTTTCTTTTCTGTGTTCATTTTGTTAAGCGATTGGATATTGTTATCTATGTATTAACCGTTGTTTGTAAATAAATCAGTTTTTAAAAAAGTGCTTAAGGATTCTAGAGCAGTGGTTGCAAACTCAGACCCTTTGAAGGGCTATTTCTACATTCGAAGGATATCGGAAGACCACACGAATAGTTTATTAAAGGTTTAAGAATAAATGACAACTTTTATGAGGTATAAACATTCAATCAGAAAAGGGTCTAAAAATTGTTATTCAGTCTGATATTAATTAAGGTGCACAAATTTTATTGTTATGATGTAGGTATTAATTTTTAAATCGCAAACAGATAAAAATATTTTATTTACATCTTCTATGTTACGTTTGTGATTGTGATAAATAATAACATGTCGCGGGCTGCGAAGTAATACCTCCAGGGTCATAAGATTCAGACCGCTTTTCTGGAGAATGGTTTTGATATGTTATTAAATAATTTCAGAAAAATAATTATATAAATATTTAATTAACTGTAATATCTATAGTCGAAAATACATTTAGGACAGGTGCTAGAAATTGATGTTTAGATAATTACCACGTAGCCCTGATTATGATTTCATAAACGTTTGTTAAAATTTCATTTTTTTCTCAAGTAGCATTGTAGCTGTCCACTTATAAAATTCCTTTATGTATAAATATAAGCTAGCGAAAGGAGTGCCTCCTTTCTTTAGCACTGAAATTCATTAGTTCCATTAACAAAGTTTCCAATACTTAGCGACATCGAACCTGTAAATATAATATGCCAAGGAGGGTATTTCTTCAAGCAAGCTCCCTAATAATACTTTTATTACAGACAAATAGCCACACAAAGGGTATAACATCTGATAAATTGTTTTAATTTGTGCGGAAATGCACAAAGGTGCACTACTCTTCTTTTACTATATTCAATCAAAGACTTTGTACGATTTTTGCACTTGCCAAGATGATATCTTTCGCATTTTCTTTGGATTAGTTTGCACACACAGTTTTCATTCGGTTGGTGAAACTAGATATTTTCAAAGAACTTATGGTGGAATCCATGGACAGCCGGATCTGTGATAGCGCTTCGTAATATCTGGTTGGGACCGACCCAACTTCTATCACGGTTTCCGATGCAGAGAACTCTTCGGTTCTTCTTTCCTCTCTCTGTCGGATGTGTTCTTTCCTCTAATTAGGCTACTTAGGGTGTAGGATTCTCCCAAAACGGTAGTACAGGAGATGCCAGCTAAATTCACTATAATTCAAAACAGAATTGGAAATATGGTGCATTTGAAGAATGAAAATCAGAATATTTATACTCTGGAATAACTGTAACTTGTGCTATATTTATTTAGTAATACGATTTTTTAATTACAAAAATTTCCCTCAGTTGAAGGCTATCACAGTGGAGAAAATAAGACAATGAAATGTATCATGCCGAGTAAGTGGTTGCGCGATTTGGGTTCGAACCCCACTGTCGGCAGATGGTTTTCCGTGGTTTCCCATTTTCGCACCAGACAAATACTGCGGCCGTACCTTAATTAAGGCGACGTTGGTTTCCTTCCCACTCCCAGACCTTTCCCGTCCCATCATTGCCGTTAGACCTATCTGTGTCGGTACGGCATTAAGCAAATTGTAAAACAATACAAAAATAAGAGAAATGAATTTCTTGAGTACATTATTTTTATTTTATTATATATTAAAAATAAAAGAATTATAGTAGTAATAAGATTTATATAAAAAATAAATCATCCGTTCTTCAGTGAGGGAGACGATAAAGGTCCGGATTACCTTACTTAGTCCGGCTCCATGGCTAAATGGTTAGCGTGGTGGCCTTTGGTCACAGGGGTCCCGGGTTCGAGTTCCGGCAAGGTCGGGAATTTTAACCATCATTGCTTAATTTCCCTGGCGCGGGGACTGGGTGTATGTGTCGTCTTCATCATCATTCCATCCTCATCATGACGCGCAGGTCGCCTAAGGGAGTCAAATAGAAAGACCTGCACCTGGCGAGCCGAACATGACCTCGGACACTCCCGGCACTAAAAGAGACGCAGTGAACTTCTCCCTACGAAGGTTGGCGATCCAGTTGATTATAACTCGTGCAATAGCGGCTCCAAAGATTTCAATGGAAGTTCCTCCATGCCAACGGTGCAGGTCAAGGTACATAGAATACAGGCTCATTAATTTATATGGCCTATCAAATGTTAACGTGGAATTTGTCAGTTTCTGGCACTTGGAGAACATTTACTGTACTGTTTGTGTTGTGGACAGTTTCCTGACATTTGCTGTTTGTGTTGTTGACAGTGTATATAGTTTCCCAATATTGCTTGTAATAACGGACATATTTCTTGCAGTCATCACGCTTTAATGTTCGCGTCTGTAACAATTAGAGCCTCTTGTTATTGTTAGCATAGGTGTTGAGAACATGAACATATGGAATGGCCATTCCACTGCTATCACAGTCTTAGCATTGTTTCAACCTTTTATACAGATCGAAATACAACGCTGCTGGATTCACACTGTATTCGATCTCCTATAATTACTCTACTGTAATAGTGAAGTGGAATGTCTTTTGTGAGGTGATGTTAAAATATCAATGAAGTTCTCTTATCTCTAACTTGTGGCTAAAACAGAATAGCTTACAGCTGTGTATTAGCCTACCTCATACAGAAGACAGGGCGCTGAGGGTTCATGTTGACGTCATCGGCGGCCAAGCGTGGTGGGGAGACCTGCGCGTGATCCCTACCTCTTACTCTAACTACCTTGGGTGCAGGTCTTTAAGTCAGGAATTTCTCCGTCTCCCCACAGATCGCTGCTCTCCAATTTTCCCGTTTAAAAAAATAATGAAACGGCGTCTGGTTTTTAGTGCCGGGAGTGCCCGAGGATATGTTCGGCTCGCCACGTGCAGGTCTTGTGATTTGACTCTCGTAGGCGACCTGCGCGTCGTGATGAGGATAATATTTGCTGTATATAGGAGGATGAAAATACGCCGCATTGACTTACAAAGTACCTTTCTAGATAGGAGGTGCATTCTTATGCCTATTGTTTTGAAATAGCAATCCAACGTGCCGTGATCGAGATGTACTTTCATGTCATAGTACCAACATTGATAGGTCTGCCCATTTTGAAGAAACTGTTAAAAATATAGAATATCAACAATGGAATGACAAGAGTTATCACCCCTCTCCTAACGAAGAGCAACTGGAGGTTCCCAACGAGCAAAGGCGAGTTTATGTAATCTATAGGTCTATTGGTGGGTATGTATGTATGTATGTATGTATGTATGTATGTATGTATTGCATCTCCTCCTATACCACTCGAGCGATTTCAACCAAACTCGGTACACTTATGACTTAGTATCAGGAAACAAACCTCGTGGGGGAAAGACACCACAAGCACCCTTAAAGGGAGGGGGGGGGGCCGTGAGGGACGAGTTACAAAAATAATCGAAAATAGTGTTGAATTCATAGTTTTCGGGGTCGCTGAGATAAATAGTGACACTCCGGATTTTAAAGTCCAATTTCAGTCCCCTTCGGGGCGGGAGCGAGGGGGAGTGAGTAATAATAATAATAATAATAAGAAGAAGAAGAAGAAGATGAAGAAGAAGAAGAAGAAGAAGAAGGAGAAGAATGGAAAATAGAGCCGAATTCATAATTTTCAGGGTGGCTGAGATGATTACTGACACTCCGGAATTTGTTGAAGTCCAAGTTCATCACACTTTGGGGTGGTAGGGACGAGGGGGTCCATATTCATCACCCTTAGCGGTGGAGGCGGCGGGGGAGTGAGATATAAACATATTAATAATAGAAAATAGATGTCGAATCCATAGTTTCGGGGTCGCTGAGATGAATAGTGACACTCCGGAATTTTTGAAAGTCCAAGTTCACACTCTTTAAGTGGGGGGCGAGGGGGAATGAGATATAAAAATAATAGGAAGTGACGAATCCATAGTTTTCGAGGTCGCTGAGATGAATACAGTAGTGACACCCGCGATTTTTTTAAGTCCTTTGGGATAGGGGACGAGGGGAGAGTGAGATATAAAAATAATCGGTAATAGTGCCAACCCCACAATTTTCGGGGTCGCTGAAATATATAGTGACACTCCGGATATTTTAATGCCCATATTCAGCACCCTTAGGGGGGGAGGGCGAGGCGGGAGTGAGATGTAATAATAGAAAATAGAAGTCGAATCCATAGTTTTCGGGGTCGCTGAGATGAATAGTGACACTCCGGAAATTTTTTAAGTCCAAGTTCATCACCCTTTGGGGCGGGGGGCGAGGGGTAATGAGATATAAAATTAATCGGAAATAGTGGCGAATCTATGGTTTTCGGTGTCGCTGAGATGTATAGTGACACTCCGGATTTTTAAAAGTCCATGCTCAGCATTAAAAGATAAGAATTTCGTAGTGTTCCCTATTGAAGTGAGTTCAGCGACCTTGGGGGGGAGTGAGACATAAAATTAATCGAAAATTGTGTCGAATCCATACTTTTCGGGATGGCTGAAATGAATAGTGTCACTCCGGATGTCGTTTAAGTCCAAGTTGAGCCCCAGTAAGCAGGGTTATTAGAAGGGGTGAAGAAAAGAAAATGTGCAAATGACGGAGATTTTGGGTGTTTGTATGCATGTTCCAGCATAGGGGTCAACTAAACATCTACTATCTGTAAAATATACTGCGGGGGCAAGACACCCCTAGAAGCCCTAGGGAAGGGGGCGAAATATAATTATAACTAAAAAGACCGATATTAGTGTTGAATCCATAGTTTTCTGGACTACGGGAGAGATTTTAGCCAAGCTTGGTATACTTATGACTTACTATCGTGAGACAAACTGCGAGGAGGTATGGTGGACCTAGCACGCTAGGGGTGGGGTGGGAAGGGCTTAGATGTAAAAATAATCGAAAATAGTGTGGAGTAGTGAGACGAATATTGATACTCCGGGCGTCGTTCTGTGAATGTTTCTTCCAACATAGCCCTGATACAAAATTGATACTCATATGACTTACTATCTGAAAAAAATACACTGACTGACAGAGCAAATGCAACACCAAGAAGGAGTGGTCAGAACTTTATGCCAATTGCAGGGTAGACTGACGTCACTGAGGTATGCTCATGATGTGAAATGCGCCGCTGTGCTGCGCACGTAGCGAACGATAAATGGGACACGGCGTTGGCGAATGGCCCACTTCGTACCGTGATTTCTCAGCCGACAGTCATTGTAGAACGTGTTGTCATGTGCCACAGGACACGTGTATAGCTAAGAATGCCAGGCCGCCGTCAACGGAGGCATTTCCAGCAGACAGACGACTTTACGAGGGGTATGGTGATCGGGCTGAGAAGGGCAGGTTGGTCGCTTCGTCAAATCGCAGCCGATACCCATAGGGATGTGTCCACGGTGCAGCGCCTGTGGCGAAGATGGTTGGCGCAGGGACATGTGGCACGTGCGAGGGATCCAGGCGCAGCCCGAGTGACGTCAGCACGCGAGGATCGGCGCATCCGCCGCCAAGCGGTGGCAGCCCCGCACGCCACGTCAACCGCCATTCTTCAGCATGTGCAAGACACCCTGGCTGTTCCAATATCGACCAGAACAATTTCCCGTCGATTGGTTGAAGGAGGCCTGCACTCCCGGCGTCCGCTCAGAAGACTACCATTGACTCCACAGCATAGACGTGCACGCCTGGCATGGTGCCGGGCTAGAGCGACTTGGATGAGGGAATGGCGGAACGTCGTGTTCTCCGATGAGTCACGCTTCTGTTCTGTCAGTGATAGTCACCGCAGACGAGTGTGGCGTCGGCGTGGAGAAAGGTCAAATCCGGCAGTAAGTGTGGAGCGCCCTACCGCTAGACAACGCGGCATCATGGTTTGGGGCGCTATTGCGTATGATTCCACGTCACCTCTAGTGCGTATTCAAGGCACGTTAAATGCCCACCGCTACGTGCAGCATGTGCTGGGGCCGGTGGCACTCCCGTACCTTCAGGGGCTGCCCAATGCTCTGTTTCAGCAGGATAATGCCCGCCCACACACTGCTCGCATCTCCCAACAGGCTCTACGAGGTGTACAGATGCTTCCGTGGCCAGCGTACTCTCCGGATCTCTCACCAATCGAACACGTGTGGGATCTCATTGGACGCCGTTTGCAAACTCTGCCCCAGCCTCGTACGGACGACCAACTGTGGCAAATGGTTGACAGATAATGGAGAACCATCCCTCAGGCCACCATCCGCACTCTTATTGACTCTGTACCTCGACGTGTTTCTGCGTGCATCGCCGCTCGCGGTGGTCCTACATCCTACTGAGTCGATGCCGTGCGCATTGTGTAACCTGCATATCGGTTTGAAATAAACATCAATTATTCATCCGTGCCGTCTCTGTTTTCTCCCCAACTTTCATCTCTTTCGAACCACTCCTCCTTGGTGTTGCATTATCACTGTCAGTCAGTGAACTATTGGGTAAAACACCAGTAGCACTCCTCGTGGAGGTGGTGAAATGTAAAAATAAACGAAAATGACTGATATTAAGGTTTACGAGTTCGCTGAGTTGAACTGTGACACTCTGGATGGATAAGTCATAGGCTACTTCACCGCAGTTGGTATGGAGGTTGAGAAGGGGTGAAAATGAATGTAAAAATAACCGTCAAAAATGGGTGTATGTGGGTATATTCCTAAACAGCTCTCAACAAAACTTGGTACATATATGACTTACCATCTGGAAAAAAAAATACTATGGGGATAAAACACCAATCCCCGCTGGGGGTGGAGAATGGGAGGGCATGAAATTTTCCATTATTTAAAAATAATTGAAAATAACCGATATTAATGTCGAATTCATTGTTGTGACTCCTTGAATATCGACGTTCAGCCTCCATCGGGACGGTACACTGAAAGGGGTTTTGTAGTGAATAGTATAAAATGACCGAGATTAGTGTTGAATCCACTGCGTTTGGGGTCTCAAGGCTGATTGGTGAGAGTATCAATGACAGCTGAAATAGTGTAGATCATATCTATACCGTGACTGATAAATACGTGAAGTTATCACTTATTATCTTTTTGAAACTATCAAATAGTTCCTAATCAATTCGAGCTTCCACAAGGATTCTATAAAAATTCACTTTACTTTTAAGATTCGTATCACCAGTTAGTGATACTACATACTACATCACCACATCCTAACGCCGGGTAGTACAGCTAGTATTTATATAAAATCTACTGAACTTTTTAATTAATAAGAATTACAATCTACTGATTCTTCAAAACATTGGACACATGCATTGTATATCTCTCGCCTTCTCCTCGGTAACCGCAGCAGCATTTGTTCTTTTTGGTAGATGTTAAGGGGAATCAGGCATTTCGGGTCTCGCACTTAGATCATTGCTCCGCTTGTAGAATAAATGTCATTAGTTGTCAACGCCATGTAGGAGTGAAATTCCAATCGCTTATGGTCCTGTTTACGAAGGAAAACTTCCCACACCTGTATGCTGGTTTCTGGTCCAAATGTTATGCTTGTGATCATTTCTCTATAAGTAGGAGGCTAGAAGCCTTTGATATGTGGTGTTGGCGTCGGCTGCAATGGATAAGTTGGGTGGAGAAGAATACCAACCAGTGGCGGTGGGCTCTCTGGAGCACATGAGCACGTGAACACCTAGCTCTAACGCATATTCACGCATTCATGGATACCGGTAATTCAAAATTGTTTCCTTTTTCGACCTGATTTCGTCAATCGATCGAAAGCACTCGAGTTATATCGAAGCTCCGTTACCCTGACAGCTGTTCGTTTCGACTGACAAGGCAGGGAGCACACTGGAGATTTTGCTATGATCCTTAAGACTATACGCATGCGCATGGAGATGACGTCATGGTTTATGCACAGATATCTCCATAAGCGAGGAGCACGGTAAGGAATGTGCCTTTCCGTAGTCAACCACCCTCAAACCAGAAATAGTATTACAGTTTACCACAACGGTCTGCCACCTCCCTTCTTACTGTTGACCACAGCTCCCAGAAGTTACTATTGCATTACATCGCCGGAAGATTTCGTTAGTAGCTAATTCTGAACAGGTAATCGTAATCGCGGGATCAGACAGCCAGAGCCTCAGCCTCAGCCAACGCCTGAGCAACTCCGCACGGCAGTCGTAATTTTAGTTTTCTTGTACACTCACAGATTAGTTTCGGGAAAATGCATCCTCGGTTATAAGAGTTCCATCATATTATGAGCAGAGAAGCAACCGTACAAGGAACGTTTAGTGAAATGATTTAAGTAAGTGATTTTGTATTTATTTGCATTCTACTTTGGTATATTTGAGACGTGAACACAAATTTTGTTGTGAACGCTCTGAAAATTTGGCCACGAGCCGTCACTGATACCAACACTGATGTAGTGAATATTGTCCAAGAAAAGAGACAGCTCTTGAGTAAGATTAGGAAGAAACAGCTTTCTTGGATGAGACATGGGCTTCGACATAGGAATATGTTGATGGGAGTTTTGGAAGGTAAAATACCAGGGAAACACCCTCATGGAAGACCAAGAAAGACATTTATGATTGTGAACTCAGGATGAAGGAGCTATACAGATGAAGAAAACTCGTTGCAGGTGCTAACAACTCATTAGACTGAGTTACTCTAAGAAGAAGACACACTCAGTTCATCACCAGGTCATACTCCAACTGATTATGAAATGGCCTCAATGAACGCTATCAGAGAGGCTTTCCCATAGTTTAAGCTGGCTGGCTGTCTCTTTCGTTTCTGTCAGAAAGCTGCGGAGCGAAGGCTAGCACCACTTTACATGCAAGAAGAACAAGAGGAGTTAGGCGGCTATAACTCTGGCTATAATATAATGTAACGCAAATAATGATGGACAAGACGTCAAGGAAGCCTTCCAGCCGCTGAGACGAAACAGTTCACATGATTTATAGCCAATATTTCAACACCCCCGAGGGGAACTATATACTTGGTCGCCGTGCAGGTCGTCATCGCCATACTTCCCCGTTCCGTATGGAAATGTGAACGGTTACCAGCCTGTTGTAACGGGACTGCAGAGGAACAGGCTGGCATTGTACACCTAATAGGAAAGACGCATCCTTCCTTTATTGAATTCCTGAGTAAGCTACAGAGTGATAGGCTGAGATTTTCTTTAAGGTTGATCGGCGTCTCCCCTGGAAAGAAGAAAATACAATGCAGGGACCGACGGTTCTTCATCAGATTTTAAGCCACTGACATCCATTCTTGTCTACTTTAAGTCAATCTGGAATATCTGTCAGACTTCCTAGGATTTGGTGACAAGTGCTGTACCCCCACATGTGTAGTAGTCTCACGAACTGTTTGAGTCTTAGGAAGCTTGTCATATGTCTCAGTTTTTGTATTTGCTAGAGTGGCTTTAGCGGTGGTGACATGGTGATATTTCACTGCCTAGACGCATGTAAAATTGGAAATAGAAGTAGGAATCCAGATAGAATTAAGACAGGGCTAAGGTTTGTCTCCCCTCCTTTTCAATGTTTATATAGAACAGGCGGAATAGGAAATCAAACAGAAATTTAGAAAGGAAATCACAACCCAAGGAGAGGAAATCAATACCCAAAACATTTGCTGATGATATTGTTATTTTACCTGAGATTGAAGATGCTCTGAAGAAATCGCTGAATGGTATGGAAAAGTCCTGGGGAAGGATACAAGACGAAAATAAATAAGTCCAAAAACAAAAGTAATGGAGTGCTGTCGAATGAAGTCAGGTGAAGCAGGAAATATTACATTAAGAAATGAAGTCTTAAAGGAAGTAGATGAATATATTTACTTGTGTAGTAAAATAACAAACGATGGCAGAAGTAAGGAGGAAATAAAATGCAGATTAACACAAACAAGAAAGGCTTTTCTCAATGAAATAAATTTGCTCGCTTCAAACGTTGATATAGGAATTGCATTGCATGGAAGTGAAAATTGAACGATAACTAGCACAAAAGAAAATAAAATAGAAGCTTTTGAAATGTGGTGTTACAGTAGAATAAGAAATTGAGATGCGTAGATGGAATCACGAATGAAGAGATACTGAATCGAATTGGTGAGAGGAGATCGATTTGGTGAAATTTGACGAGAAGAAGAGAGAGAATGATAGGACACACCTTAAGTCCCCCAGGAATTGTTTAGTTAGTTTTTGAGGGAAGTGTAGGCGGTAAGAACGGTAGGGGTAGACAAAGGTCTATGACAGGCAGATTATAACAGATGTAGGATGTAGTACTTCCGTAGAACCGTGGTTTCAGATTACAGAGGGGTTGTCAGGATCAGATTTTCAGTATGCGCCAAGTAACTGAAAATTATCACGAGGGGAATAGACAGTTGTGTTCATCTAGAGAAGGAATATGACAAGGTACGGAGGGAAAATATGTTCACCGTACTGGAGGGACTATGCGATTAAGGGTAGATTATTAAAATTCTTCTCCTTTATCTCAGCCTTTTCCCACATCACGTGGGGTCAGCGAGTTTATTAAAATCAATCAAAGGCATTTATGTTAGCAATTGGGCTGCGGCGAGATGACGGTAGAATGGGTTCTTGGTTCAAGGTCCTTACAGGGGTTAGACAAGGCTGTAATCTTTCACATTTGTTGTTCGTAGTTTACATGGATCATCTGCTGAAAACTATAAATCGGCAGGAGGATGGTTTCAGTTAGGTGGAAAAAGAGTAAACAGTTTGGCCTACGCTGACGACTTGGTCTTAATGGCAGGTTTACCTTTCACCTCCTC
The DNA here is from genome assembly GCF_040414725.1 of Anabrus simplex. Lineage (NCBI taxonomy): Eukaryota > Metazoa > Arthropoda > Insecta > Orthoptera > Tettigoniidae > Anabrus > Anabrus simplex. The sequence continues at coordinate 143,916,309 of NC_090279.1, read as the reverse complement.
ATTCGAAGTACCCTCCTGCTATTGATCTCACCTATTTTCTACAAGTTGTTTTACGTCGCACCCACACAGCTAAGTTAAGTCTTATAGCAACGATGAGACGGGAAAGTGCTAGGAGTAGGAAGGAAGTTACAGCTCCAGCATTTGCCTGGTGTGAAAATGGGAAACCACGGAAAACCATCTTCAGGGCTGTCGAGAGTGGCGTTCAAACCCACTATCTCTCGATTACTGGATACTGGCCACACTTGAGCGACTTCAGCTATTGATCTCGATGCTACCTGTTGGTACCAGCAATCATTCTCGCTACTTTCATATCTGCTACTTCTAACTTATGAATAAGGTATCCTGAGTTCACCCAGCTTTCACTTTCGTACAGCAAAGCTGGTCTGGGAATAGACCGATGTAAAGATAGTTTTGTCCGAAAGCTGACTTCTTTCTTACAGAATACTGTCCATCGCAACTGCGAGCTCACTGCTTTAGCTTTGCTGCAGCTTGGTACAATTTCACTTACTATACTACCATTCTGGAAGAACACACATCCTAAATACTTGAAACAATCTACTTATTCCGGCTTTGTGTTCCGAAATTGACATTCAATTCTGTTAGAATTCTTAACTACTAAAATCACTTTAGTCTTGAAGAGGCTAATTCTCATATCAAATTCACTGCACTGATTTTCAAGTTCCAAGTTGTTTTTAAATACGAGATGAAAAACCATGAGAAATCAAGTGAACGTATGGACAATGTTATGAGTTTGTCTATGTTGGGGAGTATAAATATAATTTACAAACGTAGTCAAGTTCGCACTATCAACTGTCAAAGGTCAAACACAATGGACAAGAGTGTTAAAAATAGATACGTATTGAACTTAATTATACATTGTATTCGAGTTAGTGTTAAGAGGACGCAAAGAAGACGAAGACTTCAAAAATAAAGACAAATTTCGCTAGTTGATACATTTTAGTTCATAGTTGAACATTTTTTAAAAGAGCATCTTACTAAATCAGGAATATCCGAGACAATACGGAACGATTTCCTCGAATGCATGTTATAAATATCCTATATCACGACGAAAATGAGAAAGAGAACAACAATGATTGTGCTATTTCAAATTTCATTTTAATGGAACTTGAGTCACTGATGAGTAATTATCCAAAAAACCTACAGTACAAAGTTATGATGGCGCATCTGTGATGAGCGAGGGCTTAAGCAGCGTTCAAAAATTTATCGAAGACAAATATCAGTATGCAAATTTCACACATCGCTGTGGGCATCAAGTAAATTTGATAATGGTTAAAACAGCATCTGTCATCAGTCAACCCACGACATTTTTGTCTCAAATGTGACTGGAGTTGTGCTTTTTGTTTTAATTTATCGCAAGAACAGGTTCTGAATGCACACCAATCTCGCTAAATAATTCTTACGACTGCCGGAGAGACCTAATCACAGTAAATGGAAGTAATATTGCAGACATAACGTTACAAACTACCATCACTAAAGCGTCTTGATATGAAGCATTCTTAAATAATGAAAATGTTGTATTTTGGCTAGAAATGTTTTCACACCGTTATGCCCATATACAAATCATTTACAATCAACAACAACAAAATGTTGATCCTGACAAAATTCGAGAACACATGCCTAACTTTGAACTTAATATTGAGTCATTATTTTATATTTGGAGAGGCTGAAACCGAATTAGAAAATAAATATGAAAAATGAAATGAAATGGCGTATGGCTTTTAGTGCCGGGAGATCCCAGGACCGGTTCGGCTCGCCAGGTGGAGGTCATTTTATTTGATACCCGCAGGCGACCTGCGCGTCGTGATGAGGATGAAATGATGATGAAGACAACACATATACCCAGCCCCCATGCCAGAAAATTAACCAATAATGGTTAAAATTCCCGACCCTGCCGGGAATCGAACCCGGGACCCCTGTGACCAAAGGCCAGCACCCGAACCATTTAGCCATGGGGCCGGACAATAAAAATGAAGAAGAACCATCGCTAAAGAGACGGCGAAATTAAGCTGCCTGTGCCGGTAATGACAAATAGAGACAAACTTTGGAAGTGTGATGCCATTTTAACGTAGATCCAATCTAGGTTTCAATTCACAGACAATATAGAACGATTTCCTTGAATTCATGTTATAAATATATACATCACGCTAAAGGTGAGAAATAGAACTACAATGTGAGGTGCTCGTGCTATTTGAAATTGCATTTTAACGGAACTTGAGCCAGTGATCAGTAATTATCCGAACAATCTTTTAGCACAAAGTTATGATGGCGCATCTGTGATGAGTGAGGGTTTAAGTAGCGTTCAAAAATGAATTAAAGATAAATTTCATATATCACTATGCTCATCAAGTAATGCGTCCGACTCGTTGGCTGAATGTCAGCGCAGTGGCCTTCGGTTCAGAGAGTCCCGGGTTCGATTCCCGGCCGGGTCGGGGATTTTAACCTTCATTGGTTAATTCCAATGGCCCGGGGGCTGGGTTTTTGTGCTGTCCCCAACATCCCTGCAACTCACACACCACACATAACACTATCCTCCGTCACAATAACACGCAGTTACCTACACGTGGCAGATGCCGCCCACCCTCATCGGAGGGTCTGCCTTACAAGGGCTGCACTCGGCTAGAAATAGCCACACGAAATTATTATCAAGTTATGCGAGGTTATTAGCGGTAGAAGAATTCGACAGTTACAAAAGATAATACCCCGTCAGCTGCCTCATTGAAATGGTTAAGAACTGGAAGAAAGTAAATTGAAAATCGAACTTAAAGTGTGCTATGCGAGATCTGAACTGAAGACATTTTCTGGTGCGATATCTTCTTTTATTATAGATAATGAATTGCGTGATACTTTTTAAGAAACAACCAGACTTCTAAAGTTGCTGATAGCCACGTCAATGGTGTGATCAGAAACAGAGAAGTGTTTCTCCATGAGAAAGGAAATAACATTTTCCTAAGGAACACTATGAGAGAAATTGACGACATGTTACATGTGCATGTTACTTTGTGAAAACGCCCTTGTTAATTAAATACACAACTTTAACAAAACAGTTATAGATGTGTTTGTCATTCAAGTATCGAACATTTTATTCAGGCCATCATAAATGTTTACCTGGTAGGCTAAACTCAGAGAAACTTGAAATGCAGTAGGCCTACGTAGTATATAGTATAGGCCCGTGCATGTGTATATCATACAAACAATATAATTGCTTAACTTAATATTGTAAGCACCATCAGGTTTGATAGTGGGAACTTATTTGCTCATCGTGTGACCGATTGGGCGATGACCGAAATGTGAACGAAAATATCACTTTCTTAAGGGATGTGTGCTTTGCCAAGTCATTAACTCAGGATCCATTAGTCGATCACCAGTAATGTGAGTACAATGAATTATAATTCAATTCGTAGAATTTAGTTCCATTATTATTACGGTACTTCAAGAGGTTGCCTGGCCGAGGCGGTAACGGCGTGCTCGGTTCGCCCGGAAGGACGTGGGTTTGAATCCCCGTCAGGAAGTCGTAAAATTTAAGAAACGAGATTTCCACTTCCGGAGGTGCACATGGCCCTGCGGTTCACTCAGCCTACATTAAAAATAAGTACCAGGTTAATTCCTGGGGGCAAAGGCAGCCGGGCGTAGAGCTAACCACTCTACCCCATCAAGTGCCGGGGTTACGGATAGTGGAAGCCTTTACCTTCCACCTCTCCAAGGGCCTTCATGGCCTGTACAGGGATAACTTTGCTTTTCTGTATTATTATTACTTTCTTCGTTATGGCCATACAAAGAGCGCGTTTGAACTTGTTCGTTGGTCTGATGGTTTTCGCCTTCTTATCCTCCCAAAATCTCTTCATGAATGCACTGTGTTGCATCTTGCGTTCAGTGGACCAATTCCTACCAGTTTTCTTGTTAGGTTTCTCCACGAATTTGTGCTTGGATACTATTGTACTAAAGACTCCACGATCTTGTATGATGACGTCCATGATATTCAATTCTTGGAGGTCCACCTTAGTTTGTTCTAGCCAGTTTATTTTGACCTTCTTTAAAAATTCTTTTGGCGAGTTTGTTGCTGTCCATTCTATAGATATGGCCATAGAATTTCAGGCGTCTCTTGCGTACGGCATCAGTGAATCTGTCAGTTAATGACACATTCCATTTTCTCTCGTGCGACCATAAATTTTCCGGAGAATTTTCCTTTCTTGCTTTGCAATTTCTGTAATTTTCGAGTGACGTTCAAGGGATATGGTATCTGAGGCGTATAAAACATTTCCGGCAAAATAACTGTCTTGTAAAGTCGTAACTTTGCATTACGTGATATGACTCTCTTGATGTAGTAATTCCACGTTAGTCTGCATGCCTTATGGAGTTTAGTGACTCCTTTTATGTTTCTATTATTATTATTACTTCATGTAGGCCTAAATAAGGACCACAATATTAAACTTTTGCGTTTTTGGTGAGTTTTGACATTTGCCCAGTGTTGTTCCTTCCTCTCCTTCGCCCAGAGGATACCTACCTGTCTTCCTTCTTAGTGGTTTGTCCTGGAAACTTTTGTTTAAGGTGTCTGGTCTTTTAAGAATATTTCTGTTCCTCCCAGTTCCTGCAGATCAACCATGGTTACTTGGTCTTGCTCTTTTGCCAGTAATCGAGAAGCTGCCTGGTCAACGTGGCATGATGCATCCTGTAGACGTGTCCATAAAATGCTAGGCGTCTCTTCCTGGCCACGTATGTGTGTTTTTCACAGCACTTGTAGAGCTCTTGGTTGGGTCGCCTTTTGTAATCGTTCCCTTCCTTCACTGATCCTAATTATTATTATTATTATTATTATTATTATTATTATTATTATTATTATTATTATTATTATTATTATTATTATTATTATTATTATTATTATTATTATTATTATTATTATCCTTTTTCTTTATGCCGAACTGAGGAGCGCGACTGTATTTATTTAGCTGACGTCGTTGCATTTTCCCCTCCCCAAAATCTCATCTTCCCGCTGTGGATTTTTCTTTACAATCTTCTGACCGGATTTTGTTGGTTGCTGTGCCTGGATGGTGTGTAAAGTGGTGATTGTCGACTGAGTTTCTGAGCTTATAATTGTTTAACTCAATATCATCTGTGATGCCTATTTCCCGAAGATATTTTCCAACTTCGAGCAGCCGGATGGTTTTTTTTTTGCCTTTCATTGATTTTCCTTTCAGAATTCTTTTGGTCAATCTCTGATTACTTACTCTGAGAATGTCAGTAAAATTTCAAATGCCTTTTACTAAATGCGTCCGAGATTTCCTAAGAGTTTTGGTACAGGTCATGAGATTTCCTTGTAATCCAGTTCCTCCTGTACAGACTGGTCCAACAATTTTTTCTGAAGATTTTTCTTTCTTCCTTTTCTACGTCTTTAATCAGTGATCTGCCCAAAACTATTAGTGTTTCAGATGCGTATAGTGCTCCGGGCTTGATTACAGTGTTGTAATGCCTTAATTTTGCATGTCGGGATATGAATTTTTTAATTATATCTGTTTCAAGTGAGTCTGTACACTCGTATTATTATTATTATTATTATTATTATTATTATTATTATTATTATTATTATTATTATTATTAATTTTATTATTATTATTATTATTATTATTATTATTATTATTATTATTATTATTATTATTATTATTATTATTATTATTCTCGTTTCAGCCATCTATGGGCTGCGATTACGCAACTTACATTGTTTTCTCAAGTTCTTTCCCCTTCCTCTTTCGCCAGTATCCGTTGGCTTTATCGTGCTCGTTCTTCTGCCGAGAATACTCTATTCTTCCTCCAATGCCGGACGCAAGCCCGCGGCCTCATTTTGCAAGTGATGAGGAAGGAGGAGCGCGAGGAATATCAACCTCGTAAAAAAACCAGCGTCCATCTGTCTCCGGATGGTAGCACCCTGTTATAGGGCCCCTACCTAGGTTTACTAGGCGAAACTGGTCAACGGTCTCAGCGGCGGAAGAGGAATCTATTTCCCAACGGCACTGAGAGCGGAAGAACCTAAGGGAGCACAGCCCGCAAAGAAAAACGACCTAAAACCCAGGTGCGACTGTTCCCGAATCGGTCGGCTTCCTGGTCAGCGTCGGATTCCATGTTAGGGACGGCTGTTCTAAAACTCCAGGTGTCACCAACTTGGTTTTACCCTTTGGATGGGGTTCTACCCTATCCCCCAAACCAAAAACCACGCAACTAACATGACGAAAAAACGTATTATTATTATTATTATTATTATTATTATTATTATTATTATTATTATTATTATTAATATTATTATTATTATTATTAAACCAAACCCCATGGCACTACAGCCCTTGAAGGGCCTTGGCCTACCAAGCGACCGCTGCTCAGCCCGCAGGCCTGCAGATTACGAGGTGTCGTGTGGTCAGCACGACGAATCCTCTCGGCCGTTATTCTTGGCTTTCTAGACCGGGGATTATTATTATTATTATTATTATTATTATTATTATTATTATTATTATTCGTTATGCCCACCTAAGGAGCAAAATTGAAATTATTTAACATATGTTGCCTTTTTCTTCTCCCAAAATCTCTTCATCTTTTCGCTGTGGGTTTTGTTGCGATCTTCTGACCAAATTTTGTTAGTGGTAATGCTTCGATGGTGTGTAAAGCGGAGATTGTCGACTAAATTTCTGAACTTAGATCAGTCGAATATATTTCATCTGCGGTGCCTATTTCCTGAATACCTTTTGTAACTTCGAACAGCCAGTTTTTTATTTTTATTTTTTTTACTTTCATTGATAGGGCAAGGTTCAGAATTCTTTTGGTTGTTGATCTCTGATTTCTCGTTCTCAGAATTTGTTCGTAAAATTTCAAACACCTTTTCCTAAATGTGTCGGAGATTTTCTCTGAATGTTGGTACAGGTCATGCGATTTCTTTATCATCTAGATTCGTTCTGTACAGACTGGTCCAACAATTTTCCTTAAGATTTTTCTTTCTTCCTTTTCTACATCTTCAATCAATGATCCGCCCACAGTGATTAGTGTTTCACATGTGTGTAGTGCTTCAGGGTTGATTACAGTGTTGTAATACCTTAATTTTGCATTTCGGGATATGTATTTTTGTGTGTGTGTGTTCCAAGTAAGACTTCTGATTATTATTTATTATTATTTCTTCTTTCTCCGTTAAGGTCTTCTAGGGACCATGTGACAATTTCAGTGCTTCATCCTTTGTTGTTGCGTCTTCATCCTCCAATACTCCTTCATCTATTTACTATGCCTCGTTTTTTACACCTCGGACAATTTTGAGCATTGTTTTCTTTCCCTCCCGAACTTGGAATCCTTCCATTTTTAACACTTTCTTTCTAAATCTCTCTCTCTCTGTTGCTTTTTCTTCCCTTATGTTGATTCTTTCAATTTTTTTCATCGTTATGCCCTAATTAGGAGCTCGATTGTACCAGCTTAGCTGATGTGTTGGCCTTCTTCTCCTCCCAAAATCTCTTCATCCTCTCGCTGAGCTTCATCCTTCGTTCTTCTGTCCAAGTTATAGTGGCTCTGGTGTTGGGGTTGTCTTCAAACTGGTGATTGTGTCGATTTTGGTTCTGAAATTACATCTGCCCTGTCCGAGATGTTGATTTCCTGGATATCTATTTCAGTATCCTCAAAAGTGCAGGATTGAAATCTATCTCAATATTCCAACAGCTCATTCAAGAATTATTATTATTATTATTATTATTATTATTATTATTATTATTATTTTACCGGGCGGTACACCTCCACGCCGCTAATTTAAAATGTGCGCCAATTTAAACTCCTCTGCTGGAGGAAGTCTGAACTTTATCTACGGTATTAATTTTCTACTTTCTCAGAAGATGTCACTACCTGGAAATTTTGGAGTTTTTGAACTGTGTCATTTTCGACGTATTTTTGTTTTGCTTGTAGTAAGAAGTGTGAACTTTCTCTTCTAGAGGACACTACTGAAGATCAACAATAGTGCACCCTAGTGCGGAGTGAAAGAACTGTTTTTTTGGAGAAATTTTGAATTCAAAAGTTTGTTCTTTGCTAAATTTCTTTCAGTCATTATTTAAGTTGGCAATATTATCCCTTTCTTTCCCCTTGTTTTGTATCTACCCAATCCCGAATTTCTTGAATTAATTTTCCACCAATTAGGTTTTCTTCTTCATATTGTGTAGGGGTTTTTTTGGTTAGCCAATAAAGTTTTTGTGGGAGGGTGTTCTCATTCCCCAAACGCCTCGAACTTTCCGCGAGAGTATATAAACTGCTGATTTTAGGGTCTCCGGGCCACTTCTGTTCCATCTTTCAGTGTGTAAAGTACATAGCAGGGGGCGGGAAGCGCCTCTTTCGTCGGCAGCGGTCAACAACAAGGTAATGGCCGATTAATAACTTCCTTCTTTGCTAGCTCAGCAGTTTAACTCTCGGGGCGGGTCCGAAGTTGTTCCATTATGTAACCTTCCTTAAAATGTAAAGAAACTTGTATCTATTCTATCTTTTAAACTACATATTGGGATAGAGAGTGCTTAACCCTCTCGAGCTCCCACTCATATTGCTTTGAGGTGAACTTATTTTGTTTCCTCTACCTATTCTTCTTTAACGTAATGTAAATTGTTTCATTCTTAAGTCACCTCTGTAGTATGGGATTAGCCCTTGTATTAGTGGCCTAGGGCCAGATTAGGTTTTAAAAAAAACAAATGCATTAGGAGAGCAGATCGCCTCCTCTCTAATTGTTATTTTAGAGGTCATGTAATTACCCCTTTTCATTTAATAGACCTCAGTAGGTTGGGTATGTTACCCCTGTGTCTATGTCCTGAGAGGACAACTTGAATGTGGAGTTTGGTGTGGCCTTTGAGAGGCTTAAAGTTTGAGAGCGTGCGGCTCTTTCTTGAAAATTATATGTTGTATGCCTCGAGGAGGCCTTTCTGTGTAATTTGGGGCAAGTGTTCTTGAACATGAATGGGGGTTTTCGGCCCCTCTGGTAAAACTTATTTTGGAGTAAAGTTGGGCTAATTGCCCTAGAAGTGTGAAGTCGGGGCGCGAAGCCCAAATCCAGTAAATTTTGTAACTACATTTTGTTGACTTGCTACTCTGTACCTGCCGTACTTGTTATTTCTTTATTTTGAAAAGAAAATATAACCTAATTAAATTTTTAAATTAATTTTACTTTCGTAGCTTGAGACCTGATCACCACCCCGCACCTTCTTTCACCTCTAACTACCACGGAAATCACGGTAACAAGTGGTAGCAGAGCGTGGTTGAATGGGTCTCATTTTAGCCCCTTTTGACGGCTAAACATTGTTTTGGTTCCGAACTCTAACCATTTTCTCAGTTGCTGGAATTTTTTGAGTTTTTCAAAATTGTTCTGTCATCATGCCCGGCCCTCGCGATGTTCTCCATCTTAACTATTTGTGCAAAGAGGAGTTGATCTATGAGTTAACTATCAGAAATGTGCAATCTGGTGGCACGGTTGCGATAGACACCAACAAGCTTAGAGAGTCCCTTGATTTGCCCATTTCCATCCCCAATTTGGGAGAGAAAGAAATTGACGACTCTCTTTCCACGATCACCGAGAATACTACTGGGCTAGCATCGGTAGTTAGTTTTTTTGACGAAAATGATCCTTCTCCTAATCAAATTAAGCGCGTGCAAGCCAGGCTATATCATTTTTCAAATAGGGTTAACGATCTGTTGTCTCTGAAGTTGAATGACGTTCAGAGGAAGGAAGCTAGTACGTTGCTTGAAAGTATTTCTGAATTATCTAGCAAGGTCACTCAATTGTTAACTGGGGAAGTTCTTCCCAAAATTGATCAACCCACCACGATGAATGTAGGTAGCGAGAAAGAGCCTCCTAAGAGAGAAGCCAATAGGATAACCGTTGCCGCTCAAACTATCTCTGCCCCATTGGACAACGAGTCTGAACGCCGTGCATCGTTGAGTAATATTCGTTCTGAATTAACTTCCTTGCCATTGAAACCTTTACCTACTATGTCACCCGGGTTTAGCAGCTTGCCTCATCCGTTGGCAATGTTGCTCAGAGGTATCTCTAAGTTTTCCGTTAATACCACCAGTGACGTAATTTCATTTTTAAGATTTTTAGTTGAATTTCAGGATCATGCTCTTGTGTTTTCTCTTTCTCCATGTCAAATTTTGCAAATTATCTATCCCTATGCAATAGGTATTCTCTCAGACAAAATAGTTAGAGCCATTGCCGAGCAATCATCGATTGAAGACTTCCACGCCCACTTGCTAGCTAACTTCATCCCGGCTAGGGCCAGGTCCTCCCTTATTCAGAAGTACTATTATCGTGTACAGCGTTTGGATGAAAACTTGGCAGACTTCATCCAAGATATTAAATTCTATACTAGGGTGTTTGCTCTTCACTTCCCTGAGGATCAGATTGTACAAGCTATTGTGGAAGGAATTTCACCATCCTATAGGTCATATTTGTGTTTCGCGGCGTGCCCGCAAACCTTATCTGAACTTGAAGCATTGGCCGTCTCAGCGGAAGGAGTTAGATACGCCGACTCCTTGCGTGTCGCGAAAGAACCCCCTCCCTCTTTTAGTAATCTTCGGCCTCCACCTCGCCGACCAGTCACACCCCGTAAATGTTATGCTTGCGCAATAAGTGTCCACTGATCAAGCCGAGTGGGACAAGGAATGGGGCCGGTTCATCACAGGGCTGTTTTAAATGTGGGGCTTTCTCACATATCGCCAAAAATTGCCCAAATTCAAATAGCACCCCCCTCCTGCTCAACTTCAGGTGCAACTTCCAACAACAATCAAAAGTGACTAGTGGCTTCGGCTGAGTCGACTAATCCATCTTCCCGAGGCTCAGCCCCCTGGCAAACTCGTCGTAAATTCAGGGAATGTTCAATCTGCAAATCTATCTTTTGAATGCCCCAAAGAGTGTCTTAGGATTGCGGCGGATACCCCCGCACCTGTTCCTTTTCTTAAGATTGAGTTGAATAACGAGCCTATAACCGCTCTATTAGATTCAGGCAGTGTTTGTTCAATTATTTCGGACCAATGGTATTCTAAATTGAAGTTTGTTTGTAAACTACCTGACTATGGCTCATCTACTGTTCAATATGTTTCGGCTAATTCATCTCCATTAGAAATTCTAGGTTCTGTACAGGTCAAAATTCGTATTTTTAAATTTACATGGAAAACCAAATTGTTTGTGGCTAAGCACCTGTCTTGCCCCATCATATTGGGAGCTGACTTCATTTCTCACACTGGCCTTGTGCTCGATCTTCAGAGTAAGTCGTGCACATTCAAATTTGCTTCCAATTGTAAAATTCCCCTGTTAAAGTGTAATTCTGTATCATGTTCATCTATTTCGCCTACCCAGGATGAGATGTTGTTAGACCTTAGACATCTACCTGAGGAGCAGACTGATAGTATTCGTAAATTATGTCAGTCATTTCCAGAGGTGTTCTCTGATACTCTTGGTGTTACTGACCTTATTGAATACAAAATTGAGGTTACGGATTCGATTCCTGTCCGTTTTCCACCTTATAGACTATCTCCACCTAAAATGAAGGCTCTGAAAGAAATCATCGATCAGATGTTGAAGGATGGTATTATTAGGCCCTCTAAGTCGGCGTATTCTTCGCCTATTTTTCTAGTCCCGAAACCCCAAGGAGGCTTCAGGCCTGTCGTTGATTATAGGGCTCTCAATCGGAAGGTGGTGTTGCAATCCGTGCCCCTTCCTGACCTTCATTCTTGTTTTTCATGGTTTCGTAAGGCCAAGTTCTTTACTATCTTGGACTTGAATCAGGCCTATAATCAAATTCCCCTAGCGGAAGAGTCTAAACATCTTACAGCGTTTGCCACGGACTGGAATTTATACGAATACAACCGCGTGCCTTTCGGGCTCCCCACGGGAGCAGCTGTACTCACTAGGCTGCTAGATAGGGTCTTCTCCGACATCAAATTTGAGTACTTTATCACTACTTGGATGATGTCGTATTTTCGGAGACATTTGAAGAACATCTAGATCATCTGCAAGAAGTTCTCAATCGCCTTCGTAAGGCTGGGTTAACTGTCAAGTTGTCCAAGGTTGCCTTCGCTAAGCCCTCTATGTCATTCGTAGGGCATATTGTGTCACCTGATGGTGTTGCAGTCGATCATTCTAGAACACAGGCCATCCGTGATTTTAAACCTCCCAAGGACGTTAAAAGTATCGCCAGATTCATTGGTATGGTCAATTTCTTCAGGAAGTTTATTCCTAACTTCGCTAATAGAGCGGCGCCCTTGAACCTTCTTCATAGGAAAGGCATCAAATTCGAGTGGGGACCTTCTCAACAAGCCGCTTTTGAAGATCTTAAATTAGCGCTCTGTAATGCCCCTGTACTTGCTATGCCTGACTTCTCGAAGAAATTCATCGTCCAAACCGACGCGTCGTCGTCAGCAGTAGCTGCAGTCCTTCTTCAAGAGACTGAACTAGGGAGGCGACCCATCGCCTATGCATCTAGGACTCTATCGGCTCAAGAAGCCAAGTATTCTATCTATGAGCTCGAAGGGTTGGCAGTCTTATTTGCCTTAGAGAAGTTCCGTCTCTATCTGGAACATGTCAAATTCGACCTGGAGACAGATAATCAAGCCTTAAGCTGGGTCTTAGGTAGGCCGCGTCGTACTGGTCGTATAGCCCGTTGGGCCATCCGTATTTCTGCCTTCCAATTCGATGTCCGGCATATCAGAGGTACCGAAAATGTTGTTGCTGATGGACTCAGCCGTATGTTTTCCAACGACGTTGAGAACCATGAACCGGTCGATAGCTCATCTCCTCCCGAGTCCATGCTATCTGATGTTAATGCCATCTTAACAGATGCTCCCATGCTCTTTAGGGATATCGAGAAATACCAACGTGAAGATCCGACGCTATCTCCGATAATGGAAACCCTTTCTTCTGGGGAACATGTTGTCCCTTATGTTCTGAGGAATGGTGTTCTATGTTGCCCTTCGAGGCATGATAAGATGATGAAGGTTGTCGTTCCAGCTGTTCTTGTGCCTATGATCTTCAAATACTATCATGAGACCCCATTAGGCGGGCATCTTGGAATCTTTAAAACTCGTGAAAAGATTCGTGAAAGGTTCATCTGGAAGGGTATTGACGGTGAAATCCGTGAACTAGTAAAAGCTTGTAAATCTTGTTTGCTTAGTAAACCAACCATGTCCACCAAGGTAGGCCTTTTGTCTTCGCATCAAGCGTCGCGCCCCATGGAACGCCTGTATATTGATTATGTAGGACCCTTCCCCCAGTCAAAGGGAAATGCCAACAAGTTCATCTTTGTATGCGTAGATGGTTTTACAAGATTTTCCTGGTTATTTCCGACTAAGCTGGCTACCGCTCAGTCCACCATTACTTGCCTAAATTCTATTTTTGCTTCTTTTGGTCCGTGCCAATATATTGTGTCTGATAATGCTAAGGCGTTCACATCAAATCTTTTTCGTAAATTCTGTTTTGACTTGTCCATCTCTCATGTAACTACTTCTGCTTATTACCCTCAACCATCTCTGGCTGAACGGGTTAACCGTAACTCAGGTCCGCGCTTATTGTGCCTATCATCATGAAGATCATTCCAGGTGGGACACGTCCTTGCATTGGTTAGCTTTTGCTTTGAATTCGGCGGTTCATGAATCACATAAATTTACTCCAGCCTCTTTGATGTTCAAGTTTGTTCCCAACACGCCGCTCTTTAACCTCTGGTCCCTGAGTGACATTCTACCTGAGACAATAGATCCGGACAACATTAAAGATCTTTGGAAGAAGGCTAAAGCCAATCTCACTGTGTCTCATGAAAAGGTTAGGGAAAGGTATGATCGTGGACGGAGACCCACCCCTTTGAAGGTAGGTGACCAAGTAATGGTCAAGAATTTTGTTCCCGCGGGCAAGCTTGCCCCCAGATTCCATGGGCCGTGTGTCATTCTCGATTTCCTTACGCCGGTTACGTTGTTATTAAGCAATCCAGCCACCGAGAGGATATTTAGTGTTCACCTGTCACAGGTGAAACCGGTGTAATTTCTGGGTTAACTTGCTTCATATAATCGTGAAAGGAATATGAAGGTTATATTTTTTTTGAGTTTTCACTTTTAAGGCTTTCTGCCCCTTCTCTAGTATTTCGTTTTATATGTAAGCATTTTTGTGAAACCTGCCCCGAACCATTAAACTGCCATCCTGTCCTTGCCACGGCCATTACCACGCTCCCGTCTCCTGCTCCACTACACACAGTGGCTCGCATCTGAAATGAATTTCTGCACGCCGCTGGCCCCTCAACCTCTCCACAAAGCCTGTGCCCTCAAAAAATGATGATGGTCCAACAATTCTGCCGCCTAGCTTTAATGTTTCAGTGCCCCCGCAGCCGCGCGGCGCCGTGCTGCGACTGGGTTAGAGGAAGGGCCCCCTCGGCCCCAGCGAGGATGACATGTGCACGGCGAGCCGGAGCCCTCCTCCCGGCCAAGGCTGATGTGCGGCGCACGACCTGCTACTTGCCCGCAGCCTGTACATGTTCACCGCGGGCGCGGCGTGCTTCAACACCACTGCTCCCCTCATAGTGCGGGCGAGCGGTATCTCAGGGTACTTGAGGGGTCCGAGCGGCCGCCTTTGGATGCAAGCTGCAACGGCCGGTCTGGCCATCCAACTTAATCGACATCAACTATATGGACATTCCAGATCAACTTTACTACCTTTTCTTGGGTATTCTACTGCAATATTTGGTGGACTTAGAAAATTTTCCTCAACTTTATAAACTAAAGTTTTCCTTCTGAATTTCTACAAACATAAAGACTTTACTTCGCCTGTCACAACACAAAATTTGAAACTGAATCTCCTATAAAACCTTCTGCAATTAATCTCCATATCAAAATCAAAACTTGAAACTTGTTTCCAAACAAATTGCCAGTGTCACCCCTGGAGGAACTTTTGGGGGGGGGGGGAGGTCTGTACCGGGCGGTACACCTCCACGCCGCTAATTTAAAATGTGCGCCAATTTAAACTCCTCTGCTGGAGGAAGTCTGAACTTTATCTACGGTATTAATTTTCTACTTTCTCAGAAGATGTCACTACCTGGAAATTTTGGAGTTTTTGAACTGTGTCATTTTCGACGTATTTTTGTTTTGCTTGTAGTAAGAAGTGTGAACTTTCTCTTCTAGAGGACACTACTGAAGATCAACAATAGTGCACCCTAGTGCGGAGTGAAAGAACTGTTTTTTTGGAGAAATTTTGAATTCAAAAGTTTGTTCTTTGCTAAATTTCTTTCAGTCATTATTTAAGTTGGCAATATTATCCCTTTCTTTCCCCTTGTTTTGTATCTACCCAATCCCGAATTTCTTGAATTAATTTTCCACCAATTAGGTGTTTCTTCTTCATATTGTGTAGGGGTTTTTTTGGTTAGCCAATAAAGTTTTTGTGGGAGGGTGTTCTCATTCCCCAAACGCCTCGAACTTTCCGCGAGAGTATATAAACTGCTGATTTTAGGGTCTCCGGGCCACTTCTGTTCCATCTTTCAGTGTGTAAAGTACATAGCAGGGGGCGGGAAGCGCCTCTTTCGTCGGCAGCGGTCAACAACAAGGTAATGGCCGATTAATAACTTCCTTCTTTGCTAGCTCAGCAGTTTAACTCTCGGGGCGGGTCCGAAGTTGTTCCATTATGTAACCTTCCTTAAAATGTAAAGAAACTTGTATCTATTCTATCTTTTAAACTACATATTGGGATAGAGAGTGCTTAACCCTCTCGAGCTCCCACTCATATTGCTTTGAGGTGAACTTATTTTGTTTTCTCTACCTATTCTTCTTTAACGTAATGTAAATTGTTTCCTTCTTAAGTCACCTCTGTAGTATGGGATTAGCCCTTGTATTAGTGGCCTAGGGCCAGATTAGGTTTTAAAAAAACAAATGCATTAGGAGAGCAGATCGCCTCCTCTCTAATTGTTATTTTAGAGGTCATGTAATTACCACTTTTCATTTAATAGACCTCAGTAGGTTGGGTATGTTACCCCTGTGTCTATGTCCTGAGAGGACAACTTGAATGTGGAGTTTGGTGTGGCCTTTGAGAGGCTTAAAGTTTGAGAGCGTGTGGCTCTTTCTTGAAAATTATGTGTTGTATGCCTCAAGGAGGCCTTTCTGTGTAATTTGGGGCAAGTGCTCTTGAAAATGAATGGGGGTTTTCGGCCCCTTGGTAAAACTTATTTTGCAGTAAAGTTGGGCTAATTGCCCTAGAAGTGTGAAGTCGGGGCGCGAAGCCCAAATCCAGTAAATATTGTAACTACATTTTGTTGACTTGCTACTCTGTACCTGCCGTACTTGTTATTTCTTTATTTTGAAAAGAAAATATAACCTAATTAAATTTTTAAATTAATTTTACTTTCGTAGCTTGAGACCTGTTCACCACCCCGCACCTTCTTTCACCTCTAACTACCACGGAAATCACGGTAACAATTATTATTATTATTATTATTATTATTATTATTATTATTATTATTATTATTATTATTATTATTATTATTATTATTATTATTATTATTATTATTTACCCATTTTCTTCGGTCAGCTTGAGAAGTACCAAAAGTGTATCTGGAGCCCAAGGAAACTGTATCTGACTACGCCATATTCGTGCCTCCTTCGTGCACAATATTGAACAAGTTCTTGTCAGTAACCTCTAACAGTCCTCGACGTTCTCGCTCTACCAGGTGTCTAGTGGTCAACCAAGAAGACTCTTCTCCCATAACGATTCCTTCAGAGCGTGCAATATCATCCTGTCATCTTTCCAGCTCACTGGAGATTTTGGTGTTCATCGAAGCTCACAGTATCGGAGTATATTCCCCTCTTTCTGACTTTCTAATAGGTATCGTGACACTTTCTAATTTAGACATAATTAATACCAAGCAAGTAGGCCGTGCGGTTAGGGGCGCGTAGCTCTGAGCTTGTGCTCGGGGAGATAGTGGGTTTGAACCCCACTGTCGGCAGCCCTGAAGATGGTTTTCTGTGGTTTCCCACTTTTACACCAGACAAATCTTGGGGCTGTACCTCAATTAAAGCCACGACCACTTCCTTCCCATTCCTATCCCATCGTAAGTCCTATGTGTGACAGTGCAACTAGTAAAAAAAAAATCACTCATAGAAGCCACCTTTCCCATCAATCCTACTTTGAACGAGGTAAGTTATACATCAAACAGTAATTATTTTCATGCATGTCACTCAAAAATTGCAACTATAGTTTCTATTCTTCACTATCTGAAGAATCCATAGTTATAGAACTATTTCCAGACCAAACATGCAGCACTGCTCGTCAAATGTTCTCCCAATATCCTCAAACGTGCAGGATTGAAATCTGTCTCAATATTCCAACTGCTTATTGGGGAAGGGGAAGGGTGTATTCTGCCCGAAGGGAGGTCCGAACCTCCGCAGAGGTGTGCCTGAGCCGGAGTTTACGTACGGTGTGATGGCCAGCTCCTTTCCGCTCCTCCATTCCCTTACCCCCCACCAACAGCGCGCGGCAACCCATCCGAATCTTGACCACGCCGAATGTTGCTTAACTTCGGAGATCTCACGGGATCCGGTGTTTCAACAAGTGCTTATTGAAGATAGATTATTATTATTATTATTATTATTATTATTATTATTATTATTATTATTATTATTATTATTATTATTATTATTATTATTATTATTATTATTGGATATGTTAATAATGAAAACATTTCTTAGTAGATAAAGGGTCCCGAAAGGTTTCGAAATTGTGAGTCTTGGATAGCTCTATCAAACTAAAATACAAAAAATTTCGAAAATCACTTTCAGCCTTACTGCAGTGCCGGAAAAAGCCTAAAATCGCTTTTCTTCACTCGTTATCTTTTTTTAAATTCAAAACCTAGCCAAATGATCTTATTCACGTAATTCTTTCTGTAATGTGTTCCTTGGTTTAATACCCTCAGGCGTTTTTTGAGTGTTTGAAAAATATCCACACCGAATGTACTTATAAGGGCTTAAGTGAAACTGTGCATTGACTCACATTAGCGCTCGTAGTGGTAGAAAAAGGCAAACTGCTAGTGTAATCGACCGGATAACGATGATTGAGAAAAGGATTGAAATTTTTAGGATTAAAAAAAATACTCTCATTTTTATTATATTTTATTTATTTTAAATTCGTAACTCAGATCCCTAGGATGTTTTCAACACTGAGTTGCTTGCCAGAAAGGGGAGTACTGTGGATTTTTAAATAAACAGTTCACCAGGTGACCAGGCCAACGGCCGTAACCGTGTTGAAACACCGGATCCCGTGAGATCTCCGAAGTTAAGCAACATTGGGCGTGGTCAAGAGTTGGATGGGTTGCCACGCGCTGTTGGTGGGGGGTAAGGGAATGGAGGAGCGGAAAGGAACTGCCCACCCTTCCGTACGTAAACTCAGGCTCAGGAACACCTCTGCGGAGGTTCGGACCTGCCTTCGGGCAGAATAACCCTTACCCTTACCTTAGGTGACCATGATCGTCAAGTCTATATGGTCTGGCACCGTGGTTAACCGGTTCGAGTCCCGTCGTTCGTGGGAGAGGTCGTGGTATACAATTTTAATCACTAGATCACATACTATTCCTCTCCATTCCTGACCTGGTCGAATGTCCGGCTCGTTGTCTGAATGGTCAGCGTACTGGCCTTCGGTTCGGAGGGTCCCGGGTTCGATTACCGGCCGGGTCGGGGATTTTAACTTTCATTGGTTAATTCCAATGGCCCGGGGCCTGGGTGTTTGTGCTGTCCCTAACATCCCTGCAACTCACACACCGCACATAACACTATCCTCCACCACAATAACACGCAGCTACCTACACATGGCAGATGCCGCCCACCCTCATCGGAGGGTCTGCCTTACAAGGGCTGCACTCGGCTAGAAATAGCCGCACGATATTTAAATTTACCTGGTCGAATGACTGGAAACAGGCTGTGGATTTTCATCACAGTTACTATTATTTATTTATTTATTTATTTATTTATTTATTTATTTATTTATTTATTTATTTATTTATTTATTTACCTATTTATTTATTTATTTATTTATTTATTTATTTATTTATTTATTTATTTATTTATTTATTTGAAAGTACACAGGTTTTACACCAAATTAAATACCTTCTTAACATTCATTATCAATCTATATGTATGAAGTTAAAATTTCAGAAAAGGAACAAAGTTAAAAATCAACGAAAACAAAATGAAACACAGTGAATATTAAGATTATAGGCTATATAAAACCACTTGCAATTTACAAAAAAATGAAAAATGCACTATGAAATCAGACGGTAATACAGAGCAAGTAAACAAAACAAAAACAATATTAAAACACTGGGAAATATGATGAATACTAGAAAGAATGAATTATCAAAAATTTCAAATTGTAAAGGAAGGCTTTTACGTTCTTATTGAATTCATTATCGGATTCGGTGAATATATCGCCTAGTTTTGTTACGGTGTTATAGAGCATTGTCATTTTACGAAAGATGAATTTGACTGATTCAGTGTTTTGACCTTTGAACATGAAATGCGTGATCTTATGTGCGGAATATGGAATGAAATGCGGTTTAACAGGTCCAAAGAATCAAATCGTTCTATTAGAATTTTCCTTCGTATTTGTACAGAAATTAATTAAAAAAACAAACCAAACCCCATGGCACTACAGCCCTTGAAGGGCCTTGACCTACCAAGCGACCGCTGCTCAGCCCGAAGGCTTGCAGATTACAAGGTGTCGTGTGGTCAGCACGACGAATCCTCTTGGCCGTTATTCTTGCCTTTCTAGATCAGGGCCGCTATCTCAACGTCCGATAGCTTCCCAATTCTAATCACGTAGGCTGAGTGGACGTCGAACCAGCCCTCAGGTCCAGGTAAAAATCCCTGACCTGGCTGGGAATCGAACCCGGGTAAGAGGCAGGCACGCTACCCCTACACTAGGGGGCTGGCATAGAAATTAATAACGTTCTGGTTTTCAATGAAGGAAATTGAAATATATATTTCTCAATAAAAGGGTCGACGTGTCAAAAGAGAAAAAAACATTAAAAGTTTTGAAATAAAGACAACGTAGGGACTTGTTTTGTATAATTTCAACAGCATTCACTTGTTGTTTTGTATACGGGCTCCAGATTATTAAAGAATATTCCAATATGCTCCTTACTAAGGTAACGTATAATTTATTCAGTACGTTATCTTACCGTCGAAAATTATACCAAGATCCTTAAACATTAAAACCCTATCCAACTTTGTCCCGCGTATATGATAACCAGGCTGAGGCTTGAAATTCCTTCCTCCTGGTAAACGCCATATGTTTACATTTACTCATATTGAAAGACAAATTATTAATACCACGCCAATAAGTGACATTATCAATGTCCTTTTGCAACTGATCCTGATCTTTGAGGTCGCTAATGTACGTATTTTTAAAGTTATGATTATTATTCTAATTTATTTTTTGATACAGTCATTATGTGTCCGACTCATTGGATGAATGGTCAGCGTTGAGACCTTCGGTTCAGAGGGTTCCGGTTCGATTCCCGACTGGGTCGGGAATTTTAATCGCCTCTGAATAATTCTTCTGGTCCGGGGACTGGTTGTTTGTGTTTGTCCCAGCACTTTCCTCTTCATATTCAGACAACATAATACACTACCAACCACCACAGAAACACGCAATAGTAATTACATCCCTCTATATAGGGTTGGCGTCAGGAAGGGCACTCGGCCGTAAAACAGGGCCAAATCCACATATTGCACCCATAAGCGAATTTACGTAATTAATTTACAAATTAAAAGTTGAATATTTCGCATATGGGATACCACAGTTAGGCTGTGAAACTAGCAGTCACAAAGGAACTTTCTGGCGCCAGTGTGACGGCAAGGAGAATCCACAAAACTCCTCTTAGAGCACGACCATCTTGTAAACCACCCTGAGTACTCCTTCCAATAAATTTTATGACACCGCCTAGGAGTGGCGACTTTCTTCTGGTTCTCACGAGAAAATCACGCGTTGAGGCCTGACCTACTTAGCTAGGACAAAGGGGACAACGACAATAACCGCCAATCCTTGGGAGGAAATGTAAGTATCCACTTTACGAAGAGCGCGAAATTCTCAGCCAATCACAAAATTCTAAATTTGAATGAACTGTCATAGCGGGAAATCTACAGTCAGTATTTCGCGATCTGAAGCCCGGTGTGGTGGTGAAAAACAGTGTCCTGATTTCTTTATAATATTTGGAAAATTATCAGTGCGAATCTGTGGTTAATTAGTGCCTAATTAATAAAATTTAACTTCACACGGAGGAGTAAGTGGGCCCAGCAGAATGAAGTGTCATGGCGGGATGGAGCCATTCACCGGAAGAAAATAACACCAGTGACGCGCGCCGTCGTGTGGATTATCCTGTGATCATTTCCCACGGCGCAATATTACATGTAAGTCAGACTGAAATTAGGAAGATTTGTACATAAATTTCGGAAACTCTAACCTACGGATGTACGATAAAGCGCTCCTGAGGGCTAGATCATTACGCCACATCCCTTCCACGGAACTATTTTCTAGGTGGGGGGAGAACTCTTTACAAAACCCAGCGACCAGGGGGTTGAATTCTCAGTGTGTCTTGAGTTTTCTCAGTGTTTCTTGAGATTCTCGGTGTGTCTTCAGAACTCTCAGTGTTTTCCAGAATTCTCAGTGAAACTTCAGTTTGACAGTGTGAATCAGAGCGACAGTGAGACAGAGTGCGACAGCTAATTTAGTTAGTCAGCTTTACTTTCGGCTGGTAAGAAAGTGATTGGAGACACTTGTAGGCATTTTGAGAAAGCCTTGTATTATTTTACTTGGGAGAGTAACACTGCAGAAATGAACACTTTAACAAACTCTTACGATTTATGTAGAGATAACGGGCAGGAGCTACACCTTCAACACTTGGCTTAAATGAGCTCACATTTCGAGTCGAGAGGAACAAGTCCATGTTTGCAGCACAATTACATAAAACCTCTCTAACCCACGGGTAGTTTCACATTTTGTTATCAGCATAAATTTCTCCACAACATTGGAACTGTATTTAGCTTGTTTTTACCATTTAATAAACTGTTTGGCAAGCGAGATGTTTACGGGCAGAAACTAGTAAAGACAGACAGGGAGGAGAATGACTTTTCTTTAAGGAAGGCCGCAGTGGCAGACCTTGAACAAACAGTTATGTCCCGTTGGGGTTAATGTTCGATAAGCTGTGTGTGTAAACAAAAGCTGAGAGACCGGTGTGTAGACTAACAGGTGATTTCCAGGCAGGTAGCGAAGACGACCGTCTAACTTCACGACAGGAGTCTGCAGTGGAGTGCGAGAAATACGAGTGTTTTCTGTCAACGTAAGCGTGTGTTACGCCATGGCAAACATGTGTCAAATTTGCGTGTGTAAAAATTTGGAATACCACATCAGCTTGAAGATGGAATTCTAAATTCACTATGACCAAGGCCGGAGGGTGAGCCAACATGCTGCCATCACACAGGTATGAGCATCAATAAATAATGTAAATAAATAATGTAGGACCGTGACTAATCGATGATCAATGTAGCTTAGAGTATTAGGTAGGATTGTAAATAGTTCACATCTTTTAAATAATCATAATTGTAACTATCATAATAATAATAACAATAATAATAATAATAATAATAATAATAATAATAATAATAATAATAATAATAATAATAATAATAATAATAATAATAGGGTTATTTGTGCACTTCGTTTAGGTAGATGTTGTTTGCGTGTTGTTATGGATTGTTTCTGTAGTATGTCACTTTGACAGTTTAGGCAGCTATGATATTTGATCTATGAGTGTAATGCCGATTTATAAGTAATTATTATATTCATCATGTTATTATATCGATGGTTTTGAGTCATATTTTGTTGGAGTTTTGATCTTGTAGACGCCGCCTCGATGATTTTAATGTTCATTTTGCTATTTTGCGCTTACAGCTTGTTTTATGTTGTCGGATCATCCTTCAGATGACCGCGTCTGATAGTACTTATCCCGTGTCTTTTGCGACGATTTTTGGTAGACGCGAGTATTTATTTCTGTGTAGTTGCGGTTACACATCTTTCAACATCTGTGTTTTGAGAGGCAATCTCGCCACTTTTTTTATATAGAAACAGTGAGTGCCAGGAAACCATTGATGAGTCAGCTCTAATTTTTTTTGTGAGATGCGAAGCAGAGAATGATCAAGAGATCGAGCTAGATGATTAATGTCCCTGATGATCTACGTTGATAATGGAAATATGATATTTGGACCATGTCATGAACTGTCGTAAGAAGTCGTAATGTGCACGACAGATATTTTGCCCGCCGGATACGAGCGAGGCCGTGTTGTGAGAATAATGAATAATAAGACGTCGAGAATTAATGAGTAAAGATAATTGTGAAATGAATAATTTAGCCAAGAGTGTTAAATGTGTTACGACATGAGTTATGATTGTAGGCAGAAGCCTGTATTTGTTTAAATAATTCCAGGGAAAGTAGATGCTCGGCAAATATGCTAGCCATTGTACAATGTGAGCAGAGCGACGAGTCAAAGTTGTTTTTTTTATTTTTTTTATAATCATGTAAAGTCATGGATGACATGAAATAACAGTCATTGTCCACAAAGGTTAAATAGTATCATGGCCAGACATTATTCGTCTGAGGTTAGAGATTGCCGTCAAATTCACAATATTTATATTTTGCTACTCGCAGCGGGGTAAATTTTTATGGAGACTCCGATTTTATTTTGCGCATTCCATCCTTATTAATTTCCAGTAGGCCGCGATGGTGGGATCTAGCTTTGCTTATTTGTTTTTCTTTCTGAGTGTACTTTATTATCGCTCATTTGTAGGACGTAAGCGTATGTGAATTATTTATAGTTGATTTGATGTAAATAGATAGGTGTAGATAGGCTAGTTTTGATTTTTTGTATTTTCTTTGTCGGAGCAATGTTTCTCCATTTAACAGATTTAATGATGTAAATAAGATTTCAGATGTTAGGTTAATAGATCGTCGATTAAGTCATGGTCGAAACGATAGTAGTGGTATGCTCATACCAGGCATTTAAGTAATTACCAAACTTTTAAAATCCACTACATTTTATTTTAGAAATGAAGCGATCTTTAATAAACCAATTGTATAAAACTGCCGCAATGAATGAGGTAAACAAGATGGCATCTGCCTCCATCTAGTGGTGGTACCACAAATAATGCGTTGATAATGAAATGCAGTGAGCGGCAAATTCAATAGAAATTTCAATGTACAAGGATCGCTATCATTTAAAATGTTAACATCAGGCACTTGGCCTAATCTTTGGATTATTTTTAAGCAGTCCAGTCTATCACAGCTATGCAAGTGAAGTTTAAAAATTAGATGAGTGGTTGTAACACTCAGATTGATGTTTCAATAATTTATTTGTTTAATCATGAGGTGTTTGAATAAGACAATGGTTATGTAGGAAATGAAGGGTGATGTTCATGGCTGTTTTCTTCGAATTATCCCTGATGCGATACACTTGGTTAGTGCAGGCCATGATTATTTTAAAGTTGGGTATTTTACCAAATGAGCCACATGTGATAAATATTTGATAACTCCTATGAGTCAGTGGATTGATGACGTAACTAATTACTTTATTATGATTCAACTATTTTAGTTTAGTTTGAGAGATATTCTCTACGTAATATAATTCTGTATTTCAAGAAGGTGGTCTTTCTGACCAGAGTTTTGAACTGAGTTATGTTATCAACTTGAAGACAGTGTCAACATAGTCTGGAATTATTTTAATTAAGGTGATTGACCTTCAGTCAGTTTATTAGGCAGATTATGGTGTTAGTGTAAGGCAGATCTTCAATCTTTAATTTTTCTTAGTCTCATTTATTTCATTTGTTTACATTTTTTCACCAGTCTAGTTCACTTACATTCCTTTTGGCTTTTTGCATTTTATTCAATAAATTAGTCTTTTATTTAAATTTTAATTCAGTCTTTGGGTACCGTCATTTTAGTTAGTTTACCCCCATCTTTTCATTTCCTCACTCCTTGATCGTCGGGTGGCCTCTCTTCGGGGATAGCGGACGGTCACGACTGAGGAAGAAGAGTCTACATGCAGCGGTGAGTATGATTTACATGTCATTTATTACAGGAGCAGCCGGCGCACAGAAGAAGGAAGAGTTCACCGCAGTTGTTGCCTTGAAAAGGGCACAATATGTGACACAGTTCGGACTCAGGACTCCATAGGTGTGGAAAAAGCGATAGAAAAAGAAGAAAAGAAGAGCCATTATGTTTATGTTTATTGGCTATTATGTTATATACGAACTAATTGATACCAGAATTGCTTAGATCAGATGAGTTGTTCGTTTCGTACTGAACCACTCTAGATCAGAGTCTTGCCGTCCAATGACACCAGCGCTATAAGAACAATTACATTAAAAAGTAATACTTATTCTTGAAGAGCAAAATTCACGGACCCTAGAAAAAATATTTTATGTAGTTTCCAACATGAGTGGGTGACATGAAAAATAACTGTTTTCCAGCCAAATGGCCTGCAGATGTTGGAGGGCGCGGGGACAGCTTGACGTGAAATCATTCATCTCCCGAACGCAGAGCTTTGGTTGTTTAGCCGCAACGCACTAACACACGTGGTCACAACGTTCTTTAATAATAATAATAATAATAATAATAATAATAATAATAATAATAGTAATAATAATAATAATAATAATAATAATAATAATAATAATAATAATAATAATAATTGAACACCTCGAGAAACCCAACGAGAATATTAATAGGAATAAGAAGAATTCCAGGCCCAAAACTCGCAGATGGACAATACTCACCCAGAAGTCAACAGGAAGTCAAACAATACACAAATATTCACAGGTACACTAGAAAACGCACACTAGTATTCCATGGACGTATTATAAGAATGTACCCAGGCCGACTTGTAAAACAAATACAGTGGAACTTCGATATATCGAATAACCTCGGGAGCCAAGTTTTATTTCGAGTTATCGAAATTTCGAGATACAGAGAATATCGATTTTGAGCATGTATAGCACAATATTGATTCAGCGTGTCTACGGGCTTATACTGAATACATTATTTTTAACAGTATTTAAAAAATACAAACAAACTCTATTTTACGGCATCACTTTAATTATTGCCCTTATTATAGTAAATTATTAAAAGACAGGATACAGTACATACAGGAGTGAAACAAGAAACATACCCCTGTTTACACTTTTGGAAAAAAATCCGTTAGTCTCCTCCCTTCGCGTTGAAACTTCTCGTCAATACCACTCAGCCGAGATTTGTAAATGGAGCTTGTCATCCGCTACTTCGGAGGTTGCTTTCGTACGTGACCGGTAATTCATTCACACCCGAGAAAGAGCGAGGCTTCGCCGAATTTCCGATCACTAGAAGTTGTAGATATTTTGTTCCCGTCATCTTAGCTCCCAGCATCATTGTAACCTTTCTTTACTTGCCAAATCTTTCTCACAAACCACAAATGCCGTATTCTTTGCTACAATGTTTGCTTCGAGAAAATGACAAATTCGTGTAACCGAATTTCGAGTAACAGAGAAATAAACACATGTGAGAAATAGGACAAACGGCCGGTAAATTTAAGTTACTTCGAGATACTGAAAATTCGAGTAATGTAGGTTCGATATATCGAGGTTCGACTGTAGTCGAATTCTATGAAAACAGGAGTAAAGCCAAAACAGACACAATAAAATGGATTAGCGAAATCAAAACCGATCCTAAACAGACACGAATTACACCAGTATATGCCCAAAATCGGCTGATCATGATATCCACAATTCACAAATGGCAAATTGACCAAGAGGAAAGACCATAGAAGAAGGCTGAAACAGCCTCGTCTGAAGACAGCCAGGAATATCCGATGACAAGTTAGGTTCACCAGGTGCATATCTTTTGATTTGACAACCGTAGGCGACCTTCGCGTCGTGATGAGGACAACACATACTCCCAGCCCCCGTGACAGCGAATTTAACCTTGATGGTTAAAATTCCTGACTCTATCGGGAATCGATCCCGGAACTCTGCGACAAAGGCCAGCACGCTAACCATTTAGCCATAGATCCGGAAAGCACAGATTAAAAGAATGAAATAAATACTGGCAGAGAGGAAAGTAAAAACGTGCCTCTAAGTAATTTGCGTGGTCCTGATGGGCTTAATCACTAATATACAAAACATCCAGAAAATGAAAAAATCTAAAACATTCAAAATGAATATCGGGATTTTAAGGCTCTGTTGTGTTTATTAGATTGAACCTACATTTGTAAATAATACATCAAGTGGAAGAGCAACTCAAACAGTTTGTCCTACAACTGTTCAATGTCAGCACAATTCGTCACATAGCACATATCGAGTCGAAAGCCTAGTTCGTCCCACACCTTGCACAGTGTGTGTGAGTAATTGTTGCAACAGCTGCTTCAATCCTATTTCTTAAACCGGGTAGGTCAGCTGGTAGCGGAGGTACAAACACACGATCCTTGACGAATCCCAAAAGGTAAAAATTGCATGGCATCAGATCGGGTGAACGTGGAGGCCATGTGAAACAAGCTCTGTCAATCGGTGCCTTGCGGCCCATCCAGCGGTCGGGTACAGCGTCGTTTAACTAATTGCGTACTGAGTTACGCCAGTGAGGCGGCGCACCTCCTTGCTGCCAAATAAAATTATCTGGTTCCGCTTCTTGTAATTGAGGAAAGAGTCATTGTTCAATGACATCAAGATAAGAAACGCCAGTTACAGTTGATTCAGGCCCATAAACTGTCCGCCGGGATATGGCACAAAAAATAATCCGTTTAAGGTAGTCACGTTGCAACTGTACCATCACGTGGGGATTTGCTGACCCCCAGATGCGCACGTTATGTGTGTTCACATATCCACTTACGTGAAATGTCGATTGATACTGAACACGACACGATCCAGAAAATCTTCGCCATGCAGCAACATGAAAATGAAATGAAAATCCACAGCCTGTTTCCAGTAATTCGACTAGGTCAGGAATGGAATGAACGAATCTCCCATCTAGCGGCGAGGATAGGAAACGTGCCGGCTGTCTGTCGCACTCTTCAGGCGCAATGATATGTGACTGACAGATGAAATGTTAATGGACAGGGTTTCTGAAATGAAAGATGTCAGGGAAAACCGGATTACCCGGAGAAAAACCTGTCCCGCCTCTGCCTTGTTCAGCACAAATATCACATACAGTGACCGGGATTGGAACCACGGTATCAAGCGGTGAGAGGCCGGCGCGCTACCGTCTGAGCCACGGAGGCTTCTCATGCAGCAACATATCCTTTGCAAAGTTTGCACGTAAATCGTAGTTTGTATGCCTTAGAGCTTGTGCCAACTGTAAATGATGAGGATGTAGATTTAAGCGCCTGCTGAAAACTCTCCATACTGATGTCAGTGGAATTGCTAATTCACGACTAGCCCTACGAACTGATTTCTTGAGGCTACACGAGTAGTAAGGCTGGGCGTGTTATAAGCCACCTCGTCAGCATTTTTTGTGCTGAGTCAGCACCCGAAGTCATTGACCCCGGCCGAGGTCATTGACCCCATGACGTCATGACCACGTGCTCTTGTTTGTAAACACAGCCACGTGCTTTTGACAGCTGTCATCTTGACAGACCCTAACCTGACTATTTTGAACAAGAGAACGTCGCTAACCTCACTGATACCATCTTGGCAGGTCCTAACCTTACATTTTCTCAACAAGTGAACGTGGACAACCTCAATGCTGCCACCTTAACCACGTGGGCGTGGAATTTGAATAAGTGACAGCTGTCAAGATGGCAGCAGTGAGATTAGCGACATTCTCTTGTTTAAAAAGGGAGGTTGGGGTCTGTCAAGATGACAGCTGACAAAAGCACGTGGCTTTGTTAACAAACAATAGCACGTGGCCGATCACGTTGTCATGACATCATGGTGTCAATGACGTTGGCCGGGATCAATGACCTCGGGTGCTGACTCAGCACAAAAATGCTGACGAGGTGTTTTAGAACATAAATTACTATACTACTTACGCGTGAACAACCTCCTCATTCGTCCAACACTTGCTTCCTTTGTTGGTCGTCCGGTTCTCTTTCCAACAGGCTGTGGATTAAAATTTGCTTTGTTTTTCTTCAGTCTCAGCTACCGTTTCGCAACCTTTTTCAAGTGATACCATTTGCAATGTTGGGATTGTGATGGTATCTATTAGTATTTTACCAGACTGTCCCCATGCCTGAATTAATTTAATTTTGTCGGGTGACATTGAACGTCCCCAACAATGTCTATCTGCAGTAATATCTACGTGATACTCTTGTAACATTAACATAACAAACGAGTCGTTAAGTTGCTGTATTACTTGATATACCTCCGATACTACAAATTGTACACATGTTCTGCAACAGTTGGAAATAGCCCATGTTACTTAAATTAGCTTTATCTTGTAATTGCAGAACTTATCTCTGGTAATTCCATATAATGACTGCAGCATAGTCGTAACGTGTTGTGAATATTCCAAGTTATGTTACGAGTTAATTGTCTTCATTTACAAGACGTTTGATATCTTGTTGTAAGCAAGTTTTGAACATCGGCATATAGGGCCTATATGAATCCTGAAGTGTTTTAATAGTAATAATTTTCATAAGTTACAAATAAAATTTCAAGGGTTTCCAGGAGAAGGAATATCAGGAAAAGTAATAATATCTGGAAACAAGAGGAGAAAACAGCAAAATGAAAGGATGAAAAACTACTGGAAGTCAAGAAAAAAAAGGATTAAGATGAATGCACAGGATTAATTTCCGTGGTCCTTAGATGGCCAAAATCGAAGAAATAATAATAATAATAATAATAATAATAATAATAAGGTCCAACCGTTGTCCCGTTTCTCTACGTCAGTAGTATTCAAACATTCCGGTTGGCGTACCCCCAAAATTCAGAAGTACGAGTATATTGCGATTAGGCCTATAAAAGATATAATAAATGATTATTGCTGGATGCCAAATAATATTAACTATAATCATCACCATCGTCCCAGTGTCTCTTTACTCACTGAGGCAGGAAAGAGTTGGGGCCGCAGATTTATGGTCGCATGCTTTTTCTGACACACTAAGTCGAGCAGCTCATCTCCTTTCTTCCCAGCCCAAACTTTGCAAGATTTTCGTAACGCTACTCTTTTGACGGAACAAATCGAGCTGCTTTTCTTTGAATTTTTTCCAGTTCTCGAATCAAGTAATTTTGGTGAGGGTTTCATACACTGGAACCATACTCTTGTTTGGGGTCTTACCAGTGACTTAAATACCCTCCCGTTACATCTTCGCTACAACTCCTAAATAACCATGTGCAGAGATGTGTATGCTTTATTTACAATCCCATGTATGTGATTACCCCAATGAAGATCTTTCCTTACCAAGTATACTCCACACTGCACAACGGTTATACTATGAGGTATTGCATAAACATTAGGTGTACAGCTTATAAGAACCCCTGGAATTTATGTTACTCTCGCTACACTATTGAAGGCTGGGCTGGGCGACACTTCCAACTGGCCAAATCAGTTTGCATTCTAACCTACAGTATTACCGCCCAAAAATCCGGGATATAGATATCAGATTTAGAAAATGATATCTTGTAGCAGACCGAACTTGACCCAAACATGATCAACTGATATAACTTGAAAACAATATTCTTTAACCCAATGGTAAATACAGCCAATATTGAGCTCGATTTTTTATGATTGTGATTATTATTATTATTATATTATTATTATTATTATTATTATTATTATTATTATTATTATTATTATTATTATTATTATTATTATTATTATTATTATTAATGGTTCATGTTTGTGAGTTACTGTAGTCACGTCCTAGTTCGTGAACCATGGGCAACGGCTGAGTGGCCTAGTAAGTGGTCCTGAGAGTCGGGATACCAGTTGCTATGGAATGGGAGTGGGCATCTCGGACATATTCTGAGTCGTGAACCTCCTTGTGCTCAGGCGGCTAGGACTATATAATTCACCGGTGGTCCATAACCCGTTAGAGGAGAGACCCTCACTTGGACTATGTGCAAGTAGGGCAGCATCCTGCTTCATGAATTTTCCGAGCTCAGAACACTTTAAGCAAGCCTCGGACCTATGGGAGTAATGGAGTCCCACTCCCATTTGACAGGCGAGGGACTCCTTGGAAACAACTTGGCGAACGAAATGGAATTCGATGGGGAGCTACCAATATTAATGGGGTTTATGGAAGAAAGAAAGTAGAACTGGCTGAGTCAGCAAAGAGGATGCATCTGGATGTGCTAGGAGTAAGTGATATTCGGGTAAGGGGAGATAATGAGGAAGAGATAGGAGATTATAAAGTGAGGGCTCTTTATCAGAAATACCATTGCACGCAACATAGTTTCTGTTAGGCACGTAAATGAGCGAATGATGTGGGTAGATTTGTCAGTGGGAGGATTTAGGACAAGAATTGTGTCCGTGTATTCACCATGTGAGGGTGCAGATGAGGATGAAGTTGACAAGTTTTATGAAGTATTGAGTGGCATCGTGGTCAGGGTCAACAGCAAGGATAGAATAGTGCTAATGGGCGATTTCAATGCGAGAGTTGGGAATAGAACTGAAGGATACGAAAGGGTGATTGGTAAATGTGGCGAAGATATGGAAGCTAATGGGAATGGGAAGCGTTTGCTGGACTTCTGTGCTAGTATGGGTTTAGCTGTTACGAATACATTCTTCAAGCATAAGGCTATTCACCGCTATACATGGGAGGCTAGGGGTACCAGATCCATAATAGACTATATCTTAACAGACTTTGAAATCAGGAAATTTGTTAGGAATGTACGAGTTTTTCGCGGTTTTTTCGATGATACAGACCACTATCTGATCTGTAGTGAACTAAGTATCTCTAGGCCTAGGGTAGAGAAAGTGAAATCTGTCTGCAAACGAATAAGGGTAGAAAGTCTCCAGGACGAGGAGATCAGACAGAAGTACATGGATATGATTAGTGAGAAGTTTCGAATAGTAGACAGTAAGCAGCTTCAGGATATAGAAAGTGAATGGGTGGCATACAGGGATGCTGTAATAGAAACAGCAAGGGAATGCCTAGGAACAACTGTGTGTAAAGATGGGAAAAGGCGAACATCTTGGTGGAATGATGAAGTGAGAGCAGCCTGTAAACGTAAAAAGAAGGCTTATCAGAAATGGCTCCAAACAAGGGCCAAGGCAGACAGGGATTGGTACGTAGATGAAAGAAACAGAGCGAAACAAATAGTTGTTGAATCCAAAAAGAAGTCATGGGAAGATTGTGGTAATAACCTGGAAAGGCTAGGTCAAGCAGCAGGGAAACCTTTCTGGACAGTAATAAAGAATCTTAGGAAGGGAGGGAAAAAGGAAATGAACAGTGTTTTGAGTAATTCAGGTGAACTCATAATAGATCCCAGGGAATCACTGGAGAGGTGGAGGGAATATTTTGAACATCTTCTCAATGTAAAAGGAAATCATCATGGTGGTGTTGCAAACAGCCAAGCTCATGGGGAGGAGGAAAATGATGTTGGTGAAATTATGCTTGAGGAAGTGGAAAGGATAGTAAATAAACTCCATTGTCATAAGGCAGCAGGAATAGATGAAATTAGACCTGAAATGATAAAGCATAGTGGGAAGGCAGGGATGAAATGGCTTCATAGAGTAGTAAAATTACCGTGGAGTGTTGGTAAGGTACCTTCAGATTGGACAAAAGCAGTAATTGCCCCTATCTATAAGCAAGGGAACAGGAAGGATTGCAACAACTATCGAGGTATCTCATTGATTACTATACCAGGCAAAGTATTCACTGGCATCTTGGAAGGGAGGGTGCGATCAATCGTTGAAAGGAAGTTGGATGAAAACCAGTGTGGTTTCAGACCACAGAGAGGCTGTCAGGATCAGATTTTCAGTATGCGCCAGGTAATTGAAACATGCTACGAGAGGAATAGGCAGTTGTGTTTATGTTTCGTAGATCTAGAGAAAGCATATGACAGGGTACCGAGGGAAAAGATGTTCGCCATACTGGGGGACTATGGAATTAAAGGTAGATTATTAAAATCAATCAAAGGCATTTATGTTGACAATTGGGCTTCAGTGAGAATTGATGGTAGAATGAGTTCTTGGTTCAGGGTACTTACAGGGGTTAGACAAGGCTGTAATCTTTCACCTTTGCTGTTCGTTGTTTACATGGATCATCTGCTGAAAGGTATAAAATGGCAGGGAGGGATTCAGTTAGGTGGAAATGTAGTAAGCAGTTTGGCCTATGCTGACGACTTGGTCTTAATGGCAGACTGTGCCGAAAGCCTGCAGTCTAATATCTTGGAACTTGAAAATAGGTGCAATGAGTATGGTATGAAAATTAGCCTCTCGAAGACTAAATTGATGTCAGTAGGTAAGAAATTCAACAGAATCGAATGTCAGATTGGTGATACAAAGCTAGAACAGGTCGATAATTTCAAGTATTTAGTTTGTGTGTTCTCCCAGGATGGTAATATAGTAAGTGAGATTGAATCAAGGTGTAGTAAAGCTAATGCAGTGAGCTCGCAGTTGCGATCAGCAGTATTCTGTAAGAAGGAAGTCAGCTCCCAGACGAAACTATCCTTACATCGGTCTGTTTTCAGACCAACTTTGATTTACGGGAGCGAAAGCTGGGTGGACTCAGGATATCTTATTCATAAAATAGAAGTAACAGACATGAAAGTAGCGAGAACGATTGCTGGTACAAACAGGTGGGAACAATGGCAGGAGGGTACTCGGAATGAGGAGATAAAGGTTAATTTAGGAATGAACTCTATGGATGAAGCTGTACGCATAAACCGGCTTCGGTGGTGGGGTCATGTGAGGCGAATGGAGGAGGATAGGTTACCTAGGAGAATAATGGACTCTGTTATGGAGGGTAAGAGAAGTAGAGGGAGACCAAGATGACGATGGTTAGACTCGGTTTCTAACGATTTAAAGATAAGAGGTATAGAACTAAATGAGGCCACAACACTAGTTGCAAATCGAGGATTGTGGCGACGTTTAGTAAATTCTCAGAGGCTTGTAGACTGAACGCTGAAAGGCATAACAGTCTATAATGATAATGTATGTAATGTATGTATTATTACTACTTGTAAGGTATGGCTATGAAGTATTTACATCAATTTAGTATTAGTATTAATGTTATTTACGTAGTTACGTTATATGTACGGATGATACAATCCCGTTGTTTGTGAGGTTATGTCATGAAACATGTGCACCCCGAGCCATTGAAATTAACCAAGTAAAGTTAAAATCTCTGACCCGACCGGAAGTCGAACCAGGGATTCCCTGAACCAAAGACCAGCACGCTACTTATTTAGCCATGCAGCCGTACTTTGCTGACATTTAATCACTATGATCGGCATTTGAAGACATAATCTAGAATACAAGCTGCGAGCTTCTAACCTCACTGTACAGCTGGGCGGCGCAGTATTCTAAGGACGATACTCTGACATTCTGATGAAGCCGACAGCCGACATATTGAAGACTGCAGTTCAAAGAGTTGAAAGGAAAAATAAATCAGTAGCTTATATTTCCGTACTTACTTAAACCGTCTTCCTCGGACTCGGCGAGGGATCTCGCCTCTACCGCATCAGGGGCAGTGTCGTGGAGAGTGAGATTTTGGGTCGAATGGATACAACTAGGGAGGAGGACCAGTACCTCGTCCAAGCTGCAACAGCTTATGCTGAACAGGAGCCTTGTGAGGGATGTGAAGATTGGAAGGGATAGACAAGGAAAAGGGAAGGAAGCGGTCATGGCCTTAAGTTACAAACCATCCCGGCATCGCCTGGAGGAGATGTGGGAAACCACGGAAAACTACTTCGAGGATAACTGAGGTGGGAATCGAACTCCCCTCTACTCAGTTGACCTCCCGAGGCTGAGTGGACCCTGTTCCAGCTCTCGTACAACTTTTCAAATTTCGTGGCGGAGACAAGAATCGAACCTGGACCTCCGGGGGGTGGGAGCTAATCACACCAACCACTGTACCACACAGACGGACTTGTATTTGGTTTGTTTTATATTTATATACTTTTATTATCATTAGAAGGGAGTTGGTTAGAGAGTAATAAGTTAGAATGTAAACTAGTTTGCCTAGTAAGAAGTGTAGTCTAGCCCGCTGTTTCGTAATGTAGCGAGAGTAACAGAATTTCCAGGGGGTTCTAATGGTCCACACTTCTAATGTGTATGCATATCTCATAGCAGAAGTGTTGTGCAGGCTAGACTATATTTGGTACTCGCTTCTCTAAGTTTGCATTCTAACTTGTAAATAGCTAAATATCCGGTCTCTAATTATTACCCTTTATTTTATTTTGCAGTTATTCGATAAATAGTTAAAATAAACACAAATGGGGTTGCAGATTCCCCACAGAGAAATTCTGGGGAGTTACCGACATTTTACTGCAGGTGATGCCCTCCAAGTTTTATTTTTTTTATTTTTTGTACAATTTGCTTTACGTCGCAGCGACCCAGTTAGGACTTATGGCAACGATGGAATAGGAAAGGGCTAGGAGTGGGAAGGAAGCGGCCGTGTCAAGGCGACACTCCGGTGATAGAAATCGATATTTTGGTCATTTTGTTGAAACTTTTTTAATGAGTGAAATTTTAAGGATTGAGTTTCTTTTTTCTTGTCACGATGTTATTCCGCTGAATTCAAACAATTTATCACTGAAATAATGCTTTCTTTGCCAATTGTAATGTTATATTCAAATCCCATTTTCTCCCACAATATTCTGCCAAATGTAACAACATTTGTATGGTATATGTTTCACAGCTATATTACGAAACCTGCGTACGGAAATTTTTATTGCAGAATTTTTTCAAGTAGTAGGGATTTTTAAGTCCAAAATTTTAGAACGTAATACACAAATGTTAGTACGATATATTTCCTTATATAAATTATCTACAGAAAAATCGAAGTATTATCTACCTAATTACAAATTTACATTAACATGTTAATTAAATTTCTTCAAAAGAATGGAATTAAAAATTTCAAAAGAAAAAATATTTTTGAAAAATTATTAACTTAATTGTATATGAAAAAAGAAATTCCCACAAATTTTCGTGAAAATCCATGCATTACCTAAAAATATTTTTTTTTTCTCCGGAGTGTTGCCTGCAACCCCCAGCACTTGCCTGGTGTGAAAATGGGAAACTACGGAGAACAATCTTCCGGGCTGCCGGTAATGGGGTTCGAATCCACTCTCTACCAAATACAAACTGACAGCTATGTGACAAAGCCCCGCGGCTTCTTGCACGGTGCTCTATTCTTTCACTCGTGCTTTTTCTAGGAGGCTTAGAAATTCTCAGTCCGTCATTTTCTGTCCGCGCATGTGCTGAGGAATAGTTAAATGTCTATGGTAAGTTTACGATTTATGTGAGGACAGAATTCAAATACCGAACAGTATTAGAACTAAAGCTGCACCTCTTACAAGAACTACTCACCGAGGTCTCCTGTGTTTCCTTATACATTAAACTGAACGTCATATGCATTTATTTTGATCTAAATTTCATCCACAAAGACACATACATTTCTCCGTGCTGACATGTAGTCTGTGTTACTGGTACACATTACAATACGGTGCTCATTGGCAGAGATTCTTTAAGACCGGGATAGGTTTGCTTCCGAACTGCAAAGGCAAGAGTGAGACATTTATTGTGCTATAAAAACCAAGAGGTAAATATATTAGTAGACGTGAACACAAAATGAAAATTAGGAAAGATGTAAGAAAAAAATATATACTGCGTGTCACTATACTTACAGTATCGAGCATTTTCGTTGAGAACGCAAAAAAAAATATCCTTTCAATTAGAAGCAGTTGGAGTGAAAATGTTGTAGCCTACCACAGAGTTTAATTTTGATGACATTGCTATTTGGTGTGATAATGGAAAACCGTATAGTTAAGTACTTTGCCTAAATAATAATAATAAAATAATAATAATAATAATAATAATAATAATAATAATCAGAAGAAGAGGAAGAAGAAGAAATCAGCTTGTCCGACTCCTTGGCCGGATCGGGGATTTTAATAGCTTCTGATTAATCCTTCTGACTCGGGGACTGGTTGTTTCCCTTTGCGAAAATCAAATGATAATAAATATGTCTCTCGATCATGGCCATCCTTCAACTGTTGGTAATTTCAGATGGCAACCAGCCATAAGACATAGCCTGCACGGTTGCTAGGTAGCATTACCTGGCTATCCATCTACAGTACACCTTACATCACAGCGTGCACTGTTGCTAGGGTTATATTTCAGTCACACGTTTCGTGACGTTACCCCCGTAACGCATTCGACATATTTATGCCAAAAGCGATATAATAATAATAATAATAATAATAATAATAATAATAATAATAATAATAATAATAATAATAATAATAATAATACCTTATACTTCTTAATTCGATCCTCTAAGATCAGGCGTAAAGTCAGGATTGCTTCACGTGTTCCTACATTTCTTTTGAATACAAACTGATCTTCTACAAACACAGCTTCAACTTCTCTCTTAATTCTTCTGTATATAATGCGTGTTACATTTTGTAAGTGTGAGATACTAAAATAATGGTGCGGTAGTTTTCAGACTTATCAGCAGCGATTTTCTTTTGAACAGGTATAAATACATTCTTCTTTAAATCGGATGGCACTTCTCCTGCATCATACATCTTGCACACTAAATAGAATAATGCCTGTTTCTCCTAAGCGAGTCTGTAATTCTGAGGACAGATCATCAATTCAAAGTGCCATGTTCGTATTTCGGTCTCTCAATGCTCTGTGAAACTCTGACCTCAAAATTTGTTTCCCCATTTCACCACCATCAACAGCCAGAACCTTATGATTTTTCTTGTTTTCCTTGATAAAATTGTTCATTATTTTCATGCCACCGATCTTCCTTATATTCTTTCGATAGAAGTATTTTTACATCTGAGCTCTTTAATATTCATGACTGGGCGAGTTGGCCGTGTGGTTAGCTGAGCGCGGCTGTGAGCTTGCGTCCGGGAGATAGTGGGTTCGAATCCCACTGTCAGCAGCCCCGAAGATGGTTTTCTGTGGTTTCCCATTTTCACACCAGGCAAATGCTGGGGTTGCACCTCAATTAATGCCACGGCCGCTTCCTTCCAACTCTCCCTGGCCTTCCCCATCCCATCGTCGCCATAAGACCTATCTGTGTCGGTGCGACGTAAAGCCACTAGCAAAAAATATACATATTCATGTAGGCCCTACCTAGTTCTCTTTTCTCCAAAGGTTTTCTTGATTTTCCTAGGGGATATGCAGCATCTACCTTTCCTGCAAGCGTACACCATTCAACAACCTTGCATAATATTACTTTTGCATGTATTTCGCTGGAATCGGTTGAGTTTGGGTATGTGTTATAGGAGTTATTACTTTCTAAACATTAGTAAACCAATCAAAATATCGCCACTTTTAGAAAATCAATGTATTTTTCGTTGGAAGTATTGCCGCTGATATTTTTGCCAGATATGGAAAATACTATATCGGTTTTTCTCTCTGCTTTTATAAATTTCAAAGCTACTTTAAGTTGCTACTTTCTTTCGTCTATTTTACATCGGCCATGAGGGCACTGAGTCAGCTATCGGACTCATATTTTTACTCATGGGTATTTCTAATTTACTCTGAATATGGTACAAAATACTTAGGATTTCGGTAGCATGGGAGTTAGACTCGATTATCTGTAATTCTATAATTCACATGACAAACAGAAAGTCAGTTCATTTGTGAGAAAATAGTGTGTCAAACTCGTGTTAAAACATTGCGGGGACTAAAAGATGCATAAAAACACAAGTAAAACGCAGTTAATAAGGACGATTTCAAATATATCCGGAAAGGTAGAACTCCGCGCCAAGATATAATTTTTCTCGTTATTCTTTAACTACTTTTATTTATTTATTTATTTATTTATTTATTTATTTATTTATTTATTTATTTATTTATTTATTTATTTATTTATTGAGAGCCGGGTTGAATGGCTCAGACGGTTGAGGCGCTGGCCTTCTGATCCCTACTTGGCAGGTTTGATCCTCCCTCAGTCAGGTGGCATTCGAAGGTGGTCAAATAGGTCAGCCAGCGGCTGATGACCTTCGATGTTAGGCCCCTTTAAATAACAAGAATCATCATCATCAAATAGGTCACCCTCGTGTGGGTAGATTTTGCTAGCACGTAAAAGGACTCGTGTGGGACTAAATTCCGGCACCTCAGCGTCTCCGAAAATCGTAAATGTAGTTAGTAGGACGTAAAGCGAATAACATTACAATTATTATTCTTATCATTATTATTATTATATATGCGAATAAGAGCATTAAGACTACGCAAAGTACTTAGAGGCGTGTAAATTCCTTCCTCTGTGCCCGTATTTCTTTCATTCTTTTACTGTAGGCTTTCTTTCTGTTTTCAGACCAGGTTGTTCCAGTTTTCTTCTTTGTTTTTTCCAATTGGTCAACTTGCCATTTATGAATTTTAGATCTGAAGATCACCCTGTTTTGGACATCTGCTGGTGTAATTCATGCCTGTTTCAAATCGGTTTTAATTTCGCCAATCCATTTCATTGTGTCCGTTTTACCCTCACTCCTGTTTTCATAGAATTCGACTATTTGTTTGGTAAGACTGTCTGGGTGCATTCTTTTAATATGTTGATAGAATCTTAGCCTGCGTTTTCTAATGTCACTGTGAATATTTGTGTATTGTTTGATTTACGGTCTGCCTCTAAGTTGGTATTGTCCGTTGGTGAGTTTTGGGCCTACAAATTATTCTTATGATTTTGCGTTCCCTTTTCTCAATGTTTGCTTTCCTGTTTAAAATCAGCGTCTCTGATCCATGAAGACATTCTGGTTTAATGACTGTAATGTAGTGTCTCAGTCTTTTATGATTGCAGATATATTTTTGTTATAGATATTTTGGGTTAGTCAATGTGCAGTTTCCATCTTTTGGCTTCTAATTTCATTTGTTTCGAGCCCATTTTCCTGAATTGTTTCATTAACGTACTTAAATGGTGATACTCGTTTCATTTTGCCATATTTTGTTTCCACTAATTTTGGTGCATGTCTGTTGCAGGTCATGTATTCTGTCTTTTCAAAAGATATCTGAAGGCCGACTTTTCCCGCATTTTCTTTCAGGAGTTCGATCTGATTTTGGGCTGTTGAAATGTCTCGTGTTAGTATTTCTAGGTCATCCGCAAATGCTAAGCAATTTATCGCTAGTTTCCCTCTGCCTAAAGCAGCTCGATTTGTTCTGGGTGATTTCCGACAAAAGAGTAGCGTTACAAAAATGTTGCAATGTTTGGGTTGGGAAGAATTGAGAGAAAGAAGAAGAGCTGCTCGACTAAGTGGTATGTTCCGAGCTGTCAGCGGAGAGATGGCGTGGAATGACATTAGTAGACGAATAGGTTTGAATGGCGTTTATAAAAGTAGGAAAGATCACAATATGAAGATAAAGTTGGAATTCAAGAGGACAAACTGGGGCAAATATTCATTTATAGGAAGGGGAGTTAGGGATTGGAATAACTTACCAAGGGAGATGTTCAATAAATTTCCAATTTCTTTGAAATCATTTCGGAAAAGGCTAGGAAAGCAACAGATAGGGAATCTGCCACCTGGGCGACTGCTCTAAATGCAGATCAGTATTGATTGATTGGTTAGTGAATTTCGAGGACCATTTTTTTCTGTTTGCGCCATTCTTGTATCACTTTTTCCAGGACGGAGTTGAAGAGTAAAGGTGAAAGTCCATCTCCTTGTCTTACTCTCGTTTTGATTTCAAAGGGATCTGAGGTCTCCCGCATGAATTTAAGCTTGGTCTTCGTGTCTGTCAGTGTTTGTTTTATGATTGAAAGTGTTTTCATGTTCTTTCAATATTTGAAAGTGTGATTTGCGATCCACTGAACCAGAGGCTTTTTTGAAAAAAAAATGCAGAATAAATTTATGCTACAAATTCTCTGGTGCCTTAGGTTCAAGATTTGATCTGGACACGATCGGCCTGGTCTGGATCCTGTCTGATATTCTCCGTTTTGTGGTTCTAGTTTTTGTTGTACTCTATCAAGACATTGGGATATAATTTTGTATGCAACCGATACTAGTGAGATTCCTCTGTCGTTTTTTTTACATCCGTTCTATCTCCCTTCCAGTGTGGCGGGTGAATTAATGCATTTTTCTAGTCTTCTGGGATTTGTTCTGTTTTCTAAATGTCTTGCATGATTTTTGTGATTTATTTTGTGTGTAGGCCTGCTGATTTGAGGAATTCTGCTATGATTCCATCCTCATCCGATGCTTTGTTGTTTTTAAATCTTTTGATCTGGGATGTGATTTATTATTCATCTGGTAGCAATTAATTTGGATTAGTATTTACAGGTTCTTGTGGAGAAAATCTTTGTGTTGTTTCTGGACAGTTCAGTAATGCTTTAAAATATCTCGTGAGTTCCTCACAGTTTTTTTGGTTGTTTAGTGCCAACTGTCCATTTTCTTTCTTGAAGCAGAGACCTTTTTGTTGATATCCTGCAAGCTTAGTTTTGAAGCTTTTGTAGAAATTTCATGTGTTTCTCTCGAAGTCTTTCTCGATTTCAAGTAGTTGATCCTTTTCAAATTTTCTTTTGGTCTGTCTGATCAATTGAGCTGTCTCTTTCCTCACTGCCATGAATGTTTCGTAGTTATTTCTCCCTAATTTTGCTGTTCCAGTTGTTGTATGCCTTCTGTCGAGATTGGATTGGTTGTTCACACTCCTCATTCCATCAAGGGTGTCTCTTCATTTTCTACTGAAGAATTAGTGTTTGTACTGTTGTAATCTGTTTGCTTTTGGGTTGTTGCCCATTTTTTTCCCGTTTCCCTCTAATTCTTCTGTGAAAGATGGTTGGTTTCTGGTGGGGTCAAATTTTGGGATTAATGGTTTCTTCTTTGTGAATTTCTGAGGTTTCAACTGTAGTTTGATTCTTGTCGGGTAACTATCTGAGTCTATGTTTACACCCTGCCTGACTTGAACATTCATAATTTCTCTGTGGATTGGAGAAGAGATTGCTACAGGGTCAATTTGAAATTCGCCGATGAGTGTGTTCGGTGATTATTATTATTATTATTATTATTATTATTATTATTATTATTATTATTATTTATAGACATAGGTGGTTGGGATGTTGCAGAAATGTTTCCAGAACAAGTAATTTTGTCTATGCATGCAAATAATATCGTCGCTTCACCGGTAAAACGTTGTATCCCACAATACTCTTCCTATCCATTATTCTCCTTAAGACTGGTCACGCCTCCCAGCCACATATGGATACGCAGTCCATCAGAACAATATCCGTTGTGTTCGTTTTCCTATGTCGACGATTAAACGAAAATAAACCTTACATGCATTGTACACTAGGAGTGCGTAAATACGTAATGCAAACGTACATTCCTACAGTACGGTACTGTAAGGTTCATTTTCCTTTAGACATGGGCATAGGAAAATGAACACAACAAAATTTGTTCTGATGGACTGCATATCCATACGTGGCTGGGAGCGTGACCAGTCTTAAGGAGAATAATTGATAGGAGGAGATTTGTGGAATACAACCTTTTACCGGTCGAGCGACGATATAGTGTTGGCTTTGGGTTCGGAGCAAGAGCTGGAAGCCGTTTTCGAGCTGTTGATGCCATGGGCAGAAAAGAATGAGCTTTATCTGAACGAAGGAAAGGCAGTCTCGATGACGTTTAGGAAGGGTGGAACGTCAAACATTTTCTGCGCAAGGTACGGACCCCTAAGTAGTGTAAACAGCTTTAAGTACCTGAGTTTTACATTACAGATTTCTGGCAAGGATTTTACAGT